>NW_016107876.1:1169100-1195797 GCF_001604975.1 Cebus imitator | reverse complement strand
GCAGCAAATCACACTGCCATGTGTGTACCTATGCAACAATTTTGCATGTTCTTCACATGTACCCCAAAACCTAAAATGCAATAAAATAAATAAATGGGGAAAAATATATATATTTTACTGCATTTTAGATTCTAGGGTACATGTAAAGAACATGCAGAACAGAGTATTAAGGATGAGTTTTCTGAAGTGTTTCTGGGTTTTATGGAATTGGCTCTCTAATCTTATTATATTTAAGGATACTAATGACTCTACTGCCAGTAATAAAGAAAACACCAACAGTATATGGCATCATCTGGCAATACAGAGAAACAAAATATTGCCATTAAATCCTCCTAATGAAACAACAATTAGGGATCTGAGTGGTTGCGTATATGATAATTTTAAACATTTTTATCAAACAACAAGCACAGTAAGATTGGCTTGTTTCTTCTAATGTTGATGGACATACTGGGGAAAGGGCTCTATAATTCAAATTTCCAGCTCAACCTCAGCATGAGTTACCTTAAAGCTCATATTTCTTTCCTGAAAAAAGGTACTTATCTCCTGTAGCTGCAGAGCTAAAATTGCTGAAAATGAAACTCTAAATCTCATTCTACAAGTGGTTAAATTACAACACAAACTGAATTTTTAAGCCTCTCAAGGTGTCTTTTATTTAAGTTAGAGTATTGATTAGAAAGAAATGGAATCTTGAAAGTTGGAATGAGAACCTGAAAGTTTCAGGGATGGTTATTGGCACCATATCCTCATTCAACTTGCCTGTTGGTCTGTGCTGAAGACAGATTGGTGTTGGAGAATGACAGTGGTTTATGGTAAATTTAATTAAATGGTTACTCAAATTGCAGCCGCTTTACCGGATAAAATTTATTGCTAGAGCAAATCAACACATATTCTGTTACCTAATGTGCAGCTATTTGTATGGGAAATGCATTTTTCTCTATCATATTAATAAAGACCACTAGAAGTAGCTTGCTTTCAACTGAAAATATCGACATAGTATTGGAAGTCCTGACCAGGGCAATCAGATAAATGGGAGAAATAAAGGGCATTCAAATAAAAAGAGAGGAAGCCAAACGATCTCTGTTTATAGATCACATGATCCTATATCTTGAAAACTCCATTGTGTAAGCCCAAAAGCTTCCAAAGCTGATAAGTAAGTTCATCAAAGGGTCAGGATACCAAATCAATGTGCAAAAGTCAGTAGCATTTCTATCCACTAGCAACAGTCAAGCCAAGGGCCAAATCAGAAAGGCAATCCCATTTACAATTGCCACAAAAAGAATAGAATTCTGGGAATACATCTAACAAGGTAAGTGAAGTATCTCTACAAGGAAAACTACAAACCACTGCTCAAAGAAATCAGAGAGGACACAAACAAATGGAAAAACTTGCCATGTTCATTGATAGGAAAAATCAATATTGTTAAAATGGCCATACTGCCCAAAGCAATTTATAGATTCAATACTACTCCTATTAAACTACCATTGAAATTCTTTACAGAACTAGAGAAAAAAAATCTATTTTAAAATTTGTATGGAACCAAAAACGAGCCTGAATAGACAAGGAAATCCTAATCAAAAAGAATAAACCTAGAGGCATCACACTACCTGGTTGCAAACTATACTACAGGGCTAAGCAACCAAACAGCATGGTACTGGTACAAGAACAGACTCATAGAGCAATGGAACAGAATAGAGAACCCAGAAATAAAACCACACGCCTACGAACATCTATTTTTACTTTCCTCTCCTAGCCCTTGATCTTGTAACATAAAATGTATTGAGTTAATATTAGAGCATTTAGGTATTGTTACCTTTATTCTATTAAAGTTACAGACTATTAAGTAGAAGAATACACATTTTATACACTTTTTATTCTTTTCTGGGGAAGGGGAATGGTTAATGTATATTCTGTTTTACATAGGATAGCTGAATTATGATTAGTTAGAAGTATGACCTAGTTATCAGTCAAAGGCCTGAATAGAATGCAAGAGAAAGAGAAAGAGAAAGTTTCCAGGAGCAAGAGAGCATTTTCTAGCAGACCGACTTCAGATTTCATCTTCATTGTCGACTATCCTAGGTCTCCAGGTTACCCTCCTGTGTACTGGAACTGCACTGTGGGCTTTCCTGCATCTCAAGACTCCCAGCCCACACTGCAAATTTAGATTTGTCAGTCTCCATAATCGTCAGAGCCAAGTCCTTATTATAAATTACACATACAAGCACATGAACACACACACATCCTATTTATCCTGTTTATCTTTAGGATACTACCTAACACAGGTCCATTCTTATTACATCATTTATGGGTATACACTATCAGGGGTACTGACTTACAACGGATGATGTTAACTTTGATTGATTTATTGACATAGTGTCACAACCTTTTAATGTAAAGTTGTGGTATCCCCTATTTATACTCTACTTTTTGTAGGCAAGTCACTAAGCATAACTTCCACTTGAGTGGTTGTGGGAGATGGTAGCTAAGGTCTACTTCCTTGAAGAGAAATAGCAGTGTACAAATATTTGTAATTATTATGTACAGGAGATTTGTCTCCTCTCTCATTTATTTACTTTTTGATCATTTTATTTGTATCAGTATGAAATTATGGAAATTACTTCATATGTTATGTTATAATCCAATAGCATTATACTTTTTTTGTTTGAATTCTTACAGCTTTTGTATTGGGAGCATTTTCGCCATGGTACCTCAATCCCTTTGACATGCCTCTATCATTTGTTGTTACTGTTGAGAATTTCATAACTTTTAAGTACTGCAAAATGTTCCATGGCCATCTTGTATATTCCCTGTCTCTGTTCTAAAATAAGTTATGTCTCCAAGGAAACCTGAGTTCTTTTATTGGAAAATAATATTTAGAAATTGGGATCTTAATTCAGAATGTACTCATTGTTACTGCAGTGTAACAGTTTCTAGGCCCTCTCATCTGTATTATATTAAACTATACATGACTTTATACTGATGTCTCTGCTCTATTCCAGTGCCATGCAGTTTATTCTAGTCTTTCCCTCTTGCTTACCTGTAACCTTATTTTCTAAAGGTAAGAAACCTGGCTCCTACTATTTGCCATCCATTTACTTATTTAACATGTTTATACATTTTCAGCAGTTTCAAAATTGTCAACTCATAACCCCATAAAAAACAACTTTAGTAACTACAGTGCTTATGGATTGTGATGGTTAATATTGAGCATCAACTTGATTAGATTGAAAGATGAAAAATATTGTTCCTGGGTGTGTCTTTGAGGGTATTATCAAAGAAGATTAACATTTGAGTCAGTGGACTGGGAGAGACAGACTCACCTTCAGCCTATGTGGGCACGCCATCTAATCAGCTGCCAGTGTGCCTAGGAAAAAAGCAAGCAGAAGAATGTGAAAAGAGTAGACTGGCTAAGTCTTCAGGCCTCCATCTTTCTCCCATGTTAGATGCTTCCTGCTCTGGATCATCAGAATCCACGTTCTTCAGCTTTTGGACTCTTGGACTTACATATGTGATTTGCCAGGGGCTCTAGGACCTTTGGCCATAGACTGGAGGCTGCACTATTGACTTCCCTACTTTTGAGGTTTTGGAACTCCGACTGGCTTCCTGGCTCCTCATCTTTCAGACGGCCTATTGTGGGGCTTCAGCTTGTGATCATGGGTCAACACTCTCCATAACCCCCCCTAATATATTCATCTATCCTATTAATTCTGTCCCTTTAGAGAACCCTGACTGATACATGGATTATACCTTTTGTCACAATATATGGTCTTGCTTTACAATTTTCAGTGATTTCTAAAGTTACCTTGGTCAGCACCTTTCCCTCAACTCCCTTCAGCAAGGTTACTCCATATACATGTAATTCAGTTAGAATATTTTCTCACAGTCTGCAATTCATCTTGTCATTTCCCCAACCTCCTAGTTGACTTTGTTTTTATTTTTTATTGATACATGATGTTTTTACATGTTTATGGCATACATGTGAAATTTTGCCACATGCATATAATGTGTAATAGTCACATCAAGGTATTTAGGATATCCATCACATCAAACATTTATTATTTCTTTGTGTTGGGAAAAATTCCAAATTTTCTCCTCCAGCTATTTTGAAATATATAAAATATTGTTAATTGTAATCACCCAACTGTGCTATAGAACACTAGAATATATTATTTGTGTTTAAATGTGTGTACTTAAAATAATAACCACCAGTTACATTCATACTCTTGCCAATGACAGAATTTTATTCTTTTTCTATGACTAAATAAATAGTATTCTATTGTGTGTATACACCACATTTTCTGCATCCATTCATCTTTTGATGAGAATATAGGTTGATTCCATATTTTAACTATTGTGATTAGTGCTACAGTAAATGTGGATGTGCAGGAATACCTTTAATATACCAATTTTTTCCCTTGGATGAATACCCATTACTGAGATTGAAAGATTGTATAATATTTCCATTTTCAGTTTTTTAAGAAATCTCCACAATGTGATTCATAATGGCTGTACTAATGTGAATTCCTACAAACAGTATGTATTAACTTTTGTATGCATCCTGTCCAGAGTTTTGTATTTTTTTTTCTTTCTGATAATAGTTATTCTAACTGGGATAACATGCTATCTCATTATAAGTTGGATTTGCATTTCGTAGATTATTAGTCATGTTAAACTTCTTTTCAGGCACTTCTTGGCCATTTATATGTCTTCTCATAGAGAGATGTTTATGCAGATACTTTTCCCACTTTTAATAGGATTATTTGGTTGTTTTGCTGTTGTTTAAGTCCCTTTTATATCCTGTATATTAGTCCTTTGTCACATGAATACTTTTAAAATATCTCTCCCCCATTCTATAGTTAGTCTCTTGACTCTGTTGATTGTTTCATTTTCTGTGCAGAAGATTTTAGTTTAATATAGATCCACTTGTCTATTTTTGATTTTATTGCCTGTGCTTTTGAGGTCTTAAGTTTGCTTAGACAAGTAGCCTCAGTTGTTTTCCCTGTTTTTTTTTTTTCATTTAGTAGTTTTATAGTTTCATGTCTTTCATTTATGCCTTTAATTGTTTTTTAATTGATTTTTAAACATAGTGTGAGACAGGGTCTAGTTCATTATTTTGCATATGAATATCAACTTTTCTAAGTACCATTTATTAAAGAAGATGCCTTTTCCTCAATGTATGTTCTTGGCACCTGTGTCAAAAATTAATTGACTATAAATACATAATTTTTTTTCTGGGTTCTCTATTCTGTTCCATAAAACTATATGTCTATTTTTAGACAAATATCATGCCATTTTGGTTACTATAGCTTTGTAGTATATTTTGAAGTAAGGTATCATGAAGCATGTAGCTTTGTTCCTTTTTCTCTGCATTTCATTGGTTATTTAGGGCAGCAGTTGCCAATCTTTTTGTCACTAGTGACCAGTTTTGTGGAAGATAATTTTTCCACAGATGGAGTGGGGAGGGAGGGTATTGGCATGAAACTGTTCAACCTCAGATAATCAGGCATTAGATTCTCATAAGGAGTGCACAACCTAGATCCCTCACATGCACAATTCACAATAGGGTTCATGCTTCCATGAAAATCTAATGCTGCTGCTGATCTGACAGAAGGTGCAACTCAGGCAGTAACGCTCACTTGACACTTAGCTCCTGATGTGTGCCCTGGTTCCTAAGAGGCCATGGACCAGTATGACCTGATTTAAAGCCTTTTTGTGGTTCCATAAAATTTTAAGATTGTTTTTCCTACTTTAGTGAGAAAGTCATTAGTATTTTGAAAAAGATTGCAATAAATTTGTAAACACTGGGGGGTAGGATGGTCACTTTAAGGAACAACCCTATTAAAAAGTGGGCAAATAAGATGAACAGACACCTCTCAAAGGAAGACATACATGTTGCCAATAAATATATGAAAAAAAAAGCCCAATATCATGAACCATGTGAGAAATGCAAATTAAAATCACCATGATATACCATCATACACCAGTCAGAATGGTGATTATTAAATAGTAAAGAAAAAACAGATTCTGGTGCGGTTGTGGAGAAAAAGGGACAATTTTACACTGTTGGTGGGAATGTGAATTAGTTCAACAATTGTGAAAGACAGTGTGGAGATTCTTCAAAGATTTAGAACTAGAAATACCATTTGATCCCGCAATCCCATTACTGGGTATGTACCCAAAGGAATATAAATCATTCTATTGTAAAGATACATGCATGCATATGCTCATTGCAGCACTATTCACAATAGCAAATACATTAAATCAAACTAAATGTCCATCAATGACAGATAGGATAAAGAAAACGTGGTACACAGCACATGTTTACCTATGTAATAAACCTGTATATCCTGCACATGTACCTCAGAACTTAAAATAATTAGAAAGGAGAAAAAAACTATTAATTCTTCTGATCCATTAGCATTGGATGTCTTTCTATTTTTTGTGTCCAATTCAAATTTCTTTCATCAGTGTCTTTTTTTTTAATTAGTTTTTTTTTTTTGGGGTTTTTTTTTTTTTAATTTTTATAATTTCCTGGGTTAATTTTATTCCTAGGTATCTTATATTTTGTAGTCACTGTAGGTGTGACTGCTTTATCAATTCTTTTTAGGGATTTACAGAAACATTACAGATTTTTATATGTTGAGTTTTGTATTCTACAACTTTAGTGACCTTGTTTTTAGTACTAACAGATTCTTTGTGAAATCTTTATGTATAAGGTCATGTAATCTGTAAAGAGGGGCAGTTTGACTTCCTTTTCTCCAAGTTGGATGCCCCTCCTTTCTATAGCCTTATTGCTCTCATTATGAACTTTTATATAAGTTGAATAACAGTGGTAAAACTGAGCATCCTTGTCTGGTTCTAGTTTTTAAAGGGAAGATTTTCAGTTTTTTCCCATCCAATATGATGTTAGTTGTGTGTTTGTCCCTATGGTGTTTATTATGTTGAAGTATGTTTCTTTTATGCCTAAATTTTTGAAAGTTATTAATATAAAAGATGATTTTTAAATGCTTTTTTCTGCTTCTGTTGACATAATCATATAGTTTTTGTCCTTCATTCTGTTGAGGTAACATATCACATTCATTGATTTGTGTATGTTTACTGGATAGCTTCTACTTGATCATGATATATTATTATCATTGTTGTTATTTTTTCCTGAGACGGAATCTCACTCTGTCACCCAAGCTGGAGTGCAGTGACGCAATCTAGGCTCACTGCAACCTACACCTCCAGGGTTCAAGCTATTCTCCTGCCTCAGCTTCCCAAGTAGATGGGAAGACAGGCATGCACCACCATGCCTGGCTAATTTTTGTATTTTTTAGAAAAGACTGGGTTTCACCATGTTGGCCAGGATGGTCTCAAACTCCTGGCCTCGAGTTTTACATCCACCTTGGCCTCCCAATGTGATGTGATTACAGGCGTGAGCCATTGCACCCAGCCTGTGTGTTATTTTTTATGTGTTGCTGGATTCAGTTTGCTAGCATTTTGTTGGAGATTTTTGGGTCCAGGTTCTTCAGGGATATTGCCCTGTAGTCTTCTTTTTTGTTGTGTCCTTGTATAGTTTTGGTGTCAGGGTAATGCTGGCCTTGTAGAATGAGTTAGCAATAATTCCCTTCTCTTCATTGCTTTTGAATGTTTTTAAGAGTTAGTCCTAGTTCTTCATAAATTTGGTAGAATTCAGCAGTAAAACTATTGGTCCTGGGTTTTTATTTGTTGGGATACTTTTTATTACTGATTCAATCTCATTACTTTGTATTGGTCTGTTCAGGTTTTATATTTCTTCCTGGTCTGATCTTTGTAATTTGTGTATGTTCAGGAATTTATCCGTTTCTACTAGATTTTTGTATTTCTTAGCTTATACTTGTTCATAATAGTCTTTGATGAACTTTTTTTATTTCTATGTTATCAATGGTAATGTCTCCCTTTTATTTCTGATTTTATTTTGGTATTTCTCTTTTTTCTTTATTAGTCTTGTTAGTGGTTTGTTTTGTTTACATTTTCAAAAATCAACTTTTCATTTTTTTTATCCTTTGTATTTTTAAAATTTAACTTTTATTTTAAGTTCAGGGGTGCATGTGCAGATTTGTTATATAGATCAACTGTGTCAGGGGGATTTTTGATACAGATTATTTCATTGCCCAGGAATTATGCCTACTACCCATTAGTTATTTTTTCTGATTCTCTTCATCTTCTCACCTTCTATTCTCTTATAGGCCCCAGTGTGTGTTGTTCCTCTCTATGTATCCATGTGTTCACATAATTTACCTCCCACTTATAAGTGAGAACATATGGTATTTGGTTTTATGTTCCTGTGTTACTTTGCTAAGGATAATGACCACCAGCTCCATTCACGTTCCGGAAAAGGACATGATCTTGTTCTTTTTTGAGGTTGCGTAATATTCCATGGTGTAAATGGGCACCAGAAGGCTGGGTGAGCACCAGAAGGCTCACCAGTATGTAAATGCCCACATTTTCTTTATTTGTTTTATCATTGATGAACATTTAGATTGAGTCCATGTCTTTGCTATTGTGAATAGTGCTGCAATGAACATATACAGGCAAGTGTCTATATGTTAGAACAATTTATATTCCCTTGTGTATATACCCAGTAATGAGATCACTGGGTTCAATATTTCTGTCTTCGGGTCTTTGAGGATTTGCCACACTCTCTTCCACAGTGATTGAACTAATTATACTTCCACAAAATTTTAAAAGCATTTCTTTTTCTCTACAAAATAGCTGTATTTTTTATCTATGTGCTTTCACCTCTCAAATCTCTGCTGCACTTGAAAACACTATTTGCTTCAGATTTCTGCAATACTGCAACTCATAAATCTTCATGTTTAAAAGCAGTTTCTATTTTTTAAGGGATGAAAGAAGAATAATGAGGGATTGTTTCCCTGGATCCTAAATAGAGTTTTTTCAATAAAATAAAAGCTTAAGACTACAGGTCATGCTGTGTTAGTGGCAAGTGCCATATTTCATATACCAGAGATCTTAATATGTTCTTTAATTTATTTGTGTGTGTGTTTGTGTGTGTGTGTGTGTGTGTGTGTGTGTGTGTGTTTGAGAGAGAGAGAGCGAGAGAGACAGAGAGAGAGAGACAGAGAGAGAGAGAGAGAGAAACTGGGTACCTCTGAACTACAGGGTCTAGCAGGGTCTAAAGAAGGAGCTTTTCATTTCCAAGTCAAACTGCTCCCACCCTCTTAGGTGTCTAGTTTTCAGTGGTTTCAAATGTGTGTTCTCAGGGGTTCTTCCTGGTTAATAGATCAGTTTTAAACGGTAACTTTTTTGGAAAACACAGTTCTAAATTCCTCAGTTAGGCCAAGTCATTTACCAATCTTCATCTGGTTTTAATCTTCAAAAAATTTTTTTGGAATCTCTGAACGTCAGTTGTCATTTTCTATCCCTTTTGTCCTTGTGGAATCACATCATTTTATTTCTATATACTCATTTTAGTAAAGTATGAGGAGAGAGATTAGGGTAAACTCATATATTTGATTTACAAGTTTAAATTAATCTAATCTAATCTGTTTTTCATTGGAATTTTTATTAATATTGACTGGTAAAATGATTTCACTATTTTAATTTTTGTTAAATCTTATACTTTTACACATTAGTTTTAATGTATTTTCTGTCTACTGTTATATCCATTTCTTCCTAGACTCAAAGTACCTCACATGTTAGGTCATTGGTTATTGACTAAAGTTCATGATACTCTTGTTTATTTTTTTCTACATATTTTTAAGATTGGGTAATTTCTATTAGACTGTCTTCAAGTTTTCTGACTTCCCATTGTTGCCACTATTCTATTAAATCCATCGAATGGTCTTTTATTAAATTCAAATATTGTATTTTCAGTTATTAAATTTCTATCATTATTTTCTACATTATTTTTCCTTCTGCTGAGCTTTCCTGTTTTTTATTCATTGTGAATAAATTCAATGAAGCCAATTTCCATTTACCTCACTGAACATTATAATAATAGAAGCACTTCTTAAAGCTTAATGAGAATTTCAGAGGAGCCACTGTTTATGTTAATTACACATATAAAAATTTATCATACTGGAAGTTAAAAAATAACCTTTAAATGTAAGAATGCGTGTGGTGATGTTAGAGCAATGGTGTCATGACATATTGTAAAACTTCTGGAAAATTTCAGCATACACTTGTGAGACAATATCCTTATGAAAAATATTTTTACTTTGTACATTCACTAAAAGGATCTCGGTTTGCACTTTGAAAACTACTCTTATAATAGTTACTTACTTTGAAATTTTTGACTATTAATTCTAACATTCTGGTTGACCTCTGTTTGTTTGCATTTTCCCTTAGAAATTGGTGACATTTTCCAAATTCCCCACATTTCAAGTAATTTTGGTTTGTATTTAAAACATAAACAATGTTATGTTGTGGAGACTTTGGATTCTGTTATATCCAAAATTGTGTTGATAAGTTTGTTTTGATAGGCAAATGAGAACCCAAAATTCAAAAAATGTGGTTGCTCAATAGAGTTCCATATATCACATACGCTTTTCTCATTCTTTTCATTCTATTTTCTTCCTCTTTGAAGTCTGACTGAGTCATTCAAAATGGCTTTGGTTTTCACGTTCATGTTCTTTTTTGCTTAATCCGGTGTAATGTAGGTCTAATTATATTTTTTATTTTATTCACTGACTTCAATTCCAAGATTTTCAATTAAAGTTATCAAAAAGATTCTTTATTTTATGTTCTCTATTTAGTAAAGTCAAGACATAATTCACTTTATATTCAAATTCAGTCTTTCAATTCAATTTAAATTTTTGAAAATATAGACCTATAATTATATGTTTTCAATGATTATTCTCAAATTTCTTGATAAGCGGCTTCCCTATTTATATATTTTGTTTGTTGATTTTTTGTTTGTTTTGAGACGGAATCTCACTCTGTCACCAGGCTGGAGTGCAGTGGCATGATCTAGGCTCACTGCAACCTCTGCCTCCCAGGTTCAAGTGATTCTCCTGCCTCAGCCTCCTGAGTAACTGGAATTGCAGGTGCATGCCACCATGCCCAGCTATTTTTTTTTTTATTTTTAGTAGACACAGGGTTTCACCGCGTTGACCAGAATGGTCTCGATCTCTTGACCTCGTGATCTGCTCGCCTCAGCCTCCAAAAGTTCTGTGATTACAGTTGTGAGTCATCACACCTGGCCACTATATGTTCTTAATTTTAATTAATTTGCTTGGGATACATGTGCAAGCCATTTTCAATAAGAACAAATAAATTATCTGTTTCTAACTTCCAGACTGTCAGAGGAAGTCTTTCTATTTACTATTTTCTATGTATATTCAATGTAAGATAGGTGGGAATAAAAATACTGGTTTTCAACTTTTTCCCTCAAAATTGCATATTTTGCTTTATTATCCTTTAATTATCCTTCAGTGTTTGATGTAAAAGAGTAGAAATTTAAGAACAGACGAATTTTTTTCGGTAGCTATTTTCTCTCTGGATGTTTCTGTAGTTTTGCCTTTATCCTGGTATTTCTAATTTTTTTTCAGGATTTTTCTACATGTAGGTTTTCTTCTGACTTATCTTAAAGCATGGTAAGGTTTTTTTCCATCTAAATACTGAGGCTTTAAATTCACCTAATAAATGTTTCCTCAATTACATATTTGATTATTGTTTTTGATCAAATTATTCAATAAATTCTAAAACAGTAACTAGATCACAGTTTAATTCACTGTCTTTCATATCTAAACTTCTCTGTCATTTTGTTTCACATCTTTATTCTCCTTATTATCTTAATATTTACTGAGACAATGTCTCAACTTTGTCTTTTCTTCTATTGCAGTACTTTTACTGACTCTAGGTTAGATTTTTAAATTTTGTCAAATGCATTTTTAGCTTTCTTGTAACTCCTTCTTTGTAATCTAGTTGTCTGTCTTGGAATCTAGTCCATTAATCTCTGATTTTATTCGATGTTATTGTGGTTGTTATCTCTTCATGTATTCTGTATAACCTCTGGATCTTGCTTGGTATGAAAAAAATACATTGGTATCTTTTTTTTTTTTAATCTTCAAGGTCATGCTACCTTAACATTCTCCTGAAGGGTTTCTAAAATTCGTTTGTTTTATTTTATTTTTTCTTGTCCCTGTGTTGATCAACAGGCTGAGTGGTTAGAATGTATCTTATTTAAATTTGTCTACTTGGTGTTGGTCAAATCCCCTTCTAAGATGCACAGCTGAACAGCAGCTTGAATTGCACATATCTGGGTATAGTTCTAAGATTAATATCAGGAATTCATCTATTACAATTTTTCTAAACTTAAAGGGTATATCCTACTTAACATTCCTGATTTTCTGACGTTCAGAACAAAGGGAGAAGGTAAAATATTTTAATTCCAAGTATGCACTGCTACTGTAATTTTTTTCTCTTTCAACCCTACTACCATACTTTGTTGCATGTCCACAGAGCAATACATTGTTATTTTATGAGAACCACAATTTTTGACCTTGATACAGGGATGTATCAATATGGATGCAGGGAACAGAAAAAAGTGCCCTCTGGCTGCCTCAGTATGGGGCATTCATGCAACAGAATGACAGTTTCCTGGTTTTCTGGTGGGTATGAAATTTCTACTTCTGAGTCAGAGTTAGATAGTGTGGAAGAACAATGAATTTTCCTACTTACTCATATTTAAAAATGGTCCCCTGTATAGTACTGGTAGTTTATCAACTTTGCTTTGTGATCTTCAGTTTATTTTTAATTATATGCAAGTTCTTCCCAGGTGCTAGTAATCTATTCTAGATACACTAAATTACTCCTGAAATTATCCACTTTATTCTAACTCCACTCCATTCTGAAGTATCATCTCTTCCCTAGATTTTCACAGTAGCCTCCTGACTGGTACGCTTCCATCCATTCTAGTCTGTTAGCTATTCAATCTCCAATTGTCATATAAATCTAGAAGATATTTGATTTTAAAAAGAAGTCTGATCTGTCACTGCCCCACTTTTCCTGGCTTAAAATACTTCTGACTGCACTTTAGACAAAGGAAAAATTATTAATATGTCCTATAAGTCCCTGCAAGGTCTGGCCATATTATCTTTTATTCACACCTCATAGTACACTCTCATTTACTTTCTCTGATTTAGCCACAGAGTGCTTCTTTCAGATCCTTTAATGTGTGATACTCCCAACCTCCACAGGACCTATGCATATTCCATTGCTTTTGTCTGAAATGCTCATTTGCTTAATTTGTCCAGTTCATTCATTGAGAACCTACTGTGATTATGGAAACAGAAAAGCTAAGACATTGTGCCAGTATTATTGGGGAGATAGAAATGTCAACAAATATCTAAAATTTAATGTGATAAATTAAACAAATATACAGTATAAAACATCTACAGATGTAACTCATAGGAGAGAATGGATCATAAAATCCATCTGAAATGAGGGTTCTAGGAAGGTTTTAATTGAAGACATGAAAGTTTCACTTCTAGTATGGAGGCATAAGTCAATAACACATTGATTCTGCTGCAGATATAAACTCTGGGAACTATACATAAAATATCTATTTAAGAGCTCTGGAGAATGAATCAAAAGCAGACAAATTGTAGAGGGGAGTCAAAATTTAGATGAAGTGACACACTTCAGTGAGTCTCCCATTTTTGTAGTTTTTGCATAAGCTGGTTTTAGTCACAGCACAGCTGAAACTATGGTAGAAAGCCTGAATTTTTTCCTGCCAAATTAAGCAGGGAATCAGTCTTGAAGAAATCATGGCCATCACTGAGTTAAGGGGAAAACCTGAAAGAAAAAAACACAGAGAAACACACACACACACACACACACACACACACACACACACCCCAAGCAGATTTTAAATCACTAAATCACTTACAACCCAAGAATTAAAGAACTTAGCAGAGAATGGAGCTGTTGTCTACTGCAGGCAAAACAAAGTTTACAGTTGGAATGTAATCAAGTTAATTGCCTGCCAAAACAAAATCATCAACACTCTTCATATGGATATGACAGAATCCAAAGTCTCCACAACATAACATTGTTCATGTCTTAAATACAAACCAAAATTACTTGACATATGAGGGATCAGGAAAACATCACCCATCCCTAAGGGTAAATGCAATCAAACAGAGGCCAACCCAGATGTTAGAATCAACAGTCAAAAACTTCAAAGTAAGTAATCATTATAGCAGTAGTTTTCAAAGTAAAACCTGGGATCCTTTTAGTGAATCTACAAAGTCAAAATGTTTTTCATAAAAATATTGTCTCACAAGAGCACACTGAAATTTCCCAGAGGTTCTATAAATGTGTGATGACACCATTTATAGAACATCAATAAATATTCTCTAACATCATCATAAATATTCTTACATTAAAAATCAGTTTTAACTTCCAATATGAGAAATTGTGATGCATGTAATTTATATAAACAAAGCCATTTCTAAAATTCTCAGTACATTTTAAGAAGTGTTTCTATTATTATAATGCTCAATGATGTAAATGGAAATTTGCTCACAATGCATCAAAAAAAAGAAAGGTCAGCAGAAAAAGAAATAATATAAAAATTAACTATAGAAATTTTATGACTGAAAAATATAGTATTTGAATTTAACAAAAAAAGATAAGGAAAATTCCACCCATTCCTAGGAGAAAATGAAATCAAACAGAAGTCAAGTAGAATGAAACAGAATAGATGTAACGAAGTAAAAAGTTGGTAAAATTGAAGATAGTTTAATAGAAATTACCCAATCATAAAAATATATAGGAAAAATTATAGAGAAAAAAACAGAGGCAGTATCAAATGTTTAACATGTGAGGTAATTTAAGTCCAGGAAGGAAAGGAGAAAGGGAAGTCATTCAAAATTCTCAAGGAAATTATTTTTCAATCTAAAAGTTTATATTCAGCCAAACTAAGACAAAAAATATAATAAAAGAATATTCAGTTAAGCATTGAAACAATATTTACTTCCCATGCACCATTTCTGAGAAAGCTCATGGAAGGTGTGCTCATGGAAGATGAAAAAATAAACCAAGGCAGAAGAAAATGTAAAATTGAAGGTATAAAGAGAAAGATCAAGAAATCTCTATAATTAAAATTGTTCAGTAAGCCTAGAGAGCAAATAGTCCAGACTGGACCAGGAAAGTGGAGGGATCTAGATGCAAGTATCCTCAGAAAACAAATATCAAAACACATTTTAAAAGCAGAAATTCAGAATCTGATATTGTTGATTCTGAGAAAAAGTATACTGGGATGCTATTGGAATATGAGGAGAAAATAACAATAGACGCAAAGGAAACTAAGAGCATGGAAAAAGGAGGCTACTTTCAATTCTGGGAAAATAATGAGCCAAATATGAACAAGGAAAAGAAAGTTGCACACAAAGAAACATAATCATTATGGACTCCTTAGTTCAGCTGTGAATAGCATTTACATGACTGTTAAGCCAATAAATAATTGTGTTTTAACTATATTTGGAAGATGGAGGAAGGTGAAATCAAAGCAGGGTTGTGTCAGTTAATAAGATATCATCGATAAAGTCTAACATGTATTAAGTATAAGCACGATTTTTAAAACGCAGAGTTGTATGCCAGAAAAAATACCTTCAACTGTTGATTACCCCTGAGGACTTAGGGAGGGATAAGAAAGGGATGACTATTTTTTGTAAGAGATGTACTAATTTTAATAGTTTTGTTTGATAGGTAAGTATTACTCTAATAAAAGTAAAAATTAAATTTAAAAGGTTGAGTACAAAAAAATTCCCTGAAACAGAAAAACTTGAAATCTTTAGATTAAATGAACAAACAATATCCAGGAAAAAACTAATAAAATATAATCCATATAAAGACATACCTTGATGAACTTACAAAATTTTAAGTGTAAAGGTGAAATTTTTAATAGATATAATGTAGGTCATTTGAGGGACAAATACCCTAAAAGCCTTGAGTTGACCACTATGTATGTAACAAAATTGCACTTGTACTCCACAAATTTATATGAATAAAAAATAAAGACATAAAAATAAAAATAAAAACCCATAATAAGACAATTAGAAAAGAGCAAGAGCTATAAAATGGAGAAGAAAAGGAAGTATGGTAATCAGGAACAGGCCAAAAAGCTGGTTGCCAAATGCAGCTTTCAATTCCTAAGGAGACAAAACAAATGTTAAATATACTATCTTACAAAGTTCTTATTATCTGATAAAAATACATAAAATGAGCCAAAAGAAGCAGACTTCTTTGTAAAGTAAAACTCAAATGAATAAATCTTGTTAATTTTTATAGTCAGAACACCTGTACCTCACAAGACACAGTGACTAAAACATGGAATTTGGTGTAAGCACAACCAGGCTAAAATTCTAGCAATATCATATACTTTGGACCATTTTAAGCTTGAGTTTCTTTGTTTGTAATAATCAGGATAATAGAATCTCTCATATAGGATATTTTCTGAGCATTATATAAGATAATATAGATAAACATCTTACCACTGTGTCTTCCCCATATTAATTATTCATTAAGTGTTGGAGTTGCATGTGTGAGTGTCTTTTAAATGGAAGTTTTACTAAACACACAAAATTTTTTTCGCATGATCAATTGTCATATTCTCAGTAAAAGTCAAGGATATGATAGTAACATATTTCTGTGAGGAAATTTCAAAGAAAGCTGAAGCTCACTGTCACATAGCCCAAATGTGGTAGAGCCTGGAGTAAAACCCAAGGGTCCTGATTTCCAGTTCATGTGTCTTTCACCATGCCTTATCTTCCTGCTTGAAAATATCAGAACTTAACAAGATGTTGGAAATTACATTGACTGCAATGGTTTTCTACAGCCCATTCATTTGTTTTGGCTGGTTCCTAGTTGTGCAGTAAGCAAAGGTGATGTTATAATTGTTTATTATTGTAACAGTATTGCGATCTGAGTAGGGAAGGAATTTTTACTTGCTTTACACAGCCATTTTATTAACTGTTTTCCTCTCTGCAGGCCTGTGTCTGCCACATGCTATACTGTTTTCTTTTCTGTTACTTAAACTGATCCCAAAGCCTGCAATTCGATGCTGCTTTAACTACCCCACAACAGGCAGAGTGTCAGGAGGGCACTCGTCTGGCATGTGCCTTCCTTTTTAAATATATGTTTGTCAAACTGTCATTTAACCTTTAATACCATTAATTTGTTAGCAGATTTTCAACAGGCCTTATAAGGACTTAACATCCCTGATGGGCCTACTACACACTTCAAGGGAGATTATCAATTTAAGGACCATTCCATTTGGAGCCACCAGCGCCTGAGAAATTTGGGCTTTATTTCAGGTGACTGGAATGTGTGTGTGCAGAAAACAGACTTCTATGCAAGACTCAAAAGTCTAATAGCCAAGAGCTGTTTGCATGTAGATAGCAGCTATAATCAGATACTTATTCAAGACACCTCAAGTAATTGGGCATGCTATTTATTAGTTGGCAGGCCCAAAGGAAAGTTTTAATGTGGAATAATTAGAAAACTGGGAGAGAATAAGCTTTGGAAGTAGAATTTCATGGACTGGAACAGCATTAGGCAGCACGGCTTATTTAAAACTCATGCCTGATTCACAACTTGAATTTCAGTGCAGTCTTTTTTCAATTAACAGCAGGAACAGTAGGACAATATTAAATGGTAAACAGTCAAAGGTCCTAAATTTTCTAAAGCAGAACCTACAGTGAATAGAAATTTGGGGGTACTGGAGAGATTTGTATGAAGGAGTTCTATTCCAGTTTAGATCTTCTTTTGGCAGTTCAGTACATTTAATATACATTTTAGGTAGGTTTATATCCTGGCATTTTGCCAAACAATTTAAGGTAGTTTATGAGTTAAAACATAAAACAAAGTAAAACATTTAAGGGAGAAACAAAGCAGAGCTGTCTATAATGCTTCTGAAACATAAGTGTCCAACCTGAGTAATCTAAAGGTCATGTTAAAACACAAATTGTAGTCCCACCCCTGGAGTATCCATTTCAGTTTGTTGTGGGTGAGGCATGGGATTGTGATTTCTTACAAGTTCTCAGATGATTTTGATGCTAATGGTCCAAGCACCACACCTTGAGAAGCACTGCTCTAAAGAAAACAGAAGCAATGTTACTTAGGCCCCTGAGATTAGTCAGTTACTACAATTTGACCCCAATTTGGAAGGACGTTAATATTTACCAAGTATCTCTTATTGGCCAGCACTGCGTTAGATACTTTATGTATGTGTTTTTATTTACTTTAATTTAGCTCTACGATTCCAGAAAGCTAAGTGAAAAAAATATAAAAATATATTGGATTAAATCATTTTAAATTTGTGACAAGGAGACAGTTTCTGTTCCTCTGTGGAGACAAAAACAAATTTTTGAAACCAACACCAAATGTTCCCTTGTAAGAAAGGACCTACCCAAAGCAGAATCACGGAAATGGAAGAGTTAGTCATTGTTATAACCCTATCTCCCAGTTTACATCTCCTACCCATATATTTTCCCACTCTATGTCTTTTCCTTGGGAAGTCTTACTCCCAAAGATCTATCAACTACTCTATGAAATGGTATCAGTTGATAGACTTTGTCAATATCATTCCATGGGTACTCACTTTTTACCACCCCAATGTTATATTATACTGAAATGGCTATAAAAATAACTAAAATAAACCTGATTTTGAGGAAGAAATAACTGTAGGAAGAAGAAACTGTTGAATGGGTCAGGTGAATCAAAAGAAAAATCTGTCTTGCCAAAGGAGGGAAAGTTATTACATTTGTTTATGGAAATAAAAGGAGTTTAGTGAATTTAGAAAAGTATGCAAGTCAATGAGAATTTATGGAAAAACAAATAAAACTGAGAAGAATCCAGATCTGTGGGATATTTTACATTCTTCTGAACAAAATCATGAGAGAAGACAATAATGCTGTGGGATTTGGGTAAAACAGAGTGAAAGTTTCAGTAAAGGCTGAACTTATTAGGATCCATTCCTGAATACTCTGATAATAAGACTCCCCTTATGATTAATGGTCAAAAAGTTGGAAAGCACATGCACATGAAGTCAATAGTTATTAGGCATGGTGCCACATTTGACTGAGCTAACTTCATCTTGGGGGAAGTTCTGGTAGGAAGTGTGAGAGGAGTATGTGTCATAGACAAAAGAGGAGATCATTAGGGAAATGCAGTTTGGTTACATATGAAAGAGTCAAATTGAGCCCACACTCTTGATATCTTAAAGGTATGGTGCTTACCAGTTGTTTCTCTCACTGAACTTGGTCAAATTTAATGTAACTTATAAATCATTTGGTTAGGTATTATTGCCTGAAAAGAACCTTGAATTAGGACATACCAGAGGCTCATTGTCTTGGTGATCTGTAAAAGCTATTTTGGGAATGCAGAAACTTGAGTAGCTGGTTCTCTCTGTGATTTCTCTTTGCCAGGAAGATTGGCCTTACCCAGATGGAATAGTAAAAAGATACCAAGAAACCTGAATTATATGAAGAACCTGAGTATTTGAAGAACATCTTTCCCCAGGTTTATTTTCATTTTAATGAAGAAATTTGAAACATTGACAGATTTTCTGAGACCCCTCAAATGAATCTCTGATAGTGGTATCTCAGATACCACAACAGGCACATGTACAGTTCACCCGAATTTATACAAGAGCATAAGACACTAAAGTTCTGGTTCTTCTCAGACTCCTTTTTTCCTCTTGGTCTTGCCTTTCTTTTTCTTATTGTGTCATCGGTTTCTTTTTTTTAATTATTACCTGTCCCTCTCACTAGTTTGTAAACTTCACAAAGGTAGGCACCATGTATATCCCAGATGCCTATCATTTTGCCTGGGTTACAGTAGGTTTTCAACAAATATTGTAAGAATGAATAAATTAAGAAATAGAAAAATAGAAAAAAGCATTCTGAATTCCTCACTATTGGCTATGAGCCTTGTCTTTGAGATCTGGTATCCATTTTGTTTAGTCTGGATATGGTTAAGTTTTTTTTAGAAAAAAAAGTACTACCTAAGGTCAAATAAAGTTAGAAGTCTAGCCAATGTACTCATAGGATAAGCTGTAAATTTTGCAGAATTTATTTACTTACAGAAAGCAACACCCAGAACAGTTAGAATAAGCAATGTGCATTTTGATTTGTATCTTCTACTTTTCCACTTCTACGTCTTCCCTTTCCATTTTGAGGCACATATGTCCCAGAGCCTCAGACTCCTGAGGTGGAGATTGTTCCAATCTGTCACATTTCAGAGCCAAATCTTCTATTGTGTATTTGAAATCATGAATATCCAGGCACCTACTGGATCTTGCTTGTTGACTGGGTCGAAGAAAGTTCTTAAAGTGAAAGGACAAATGTTTGAGGTACTGTATCTCCATTTTTTTTTTTTTTTTGGCTTTTAGTGGCTGCAGTACTGCAAGTGGTTTCAACATTAATCTTCAGATCATTAGACAACCAGAGTCCATTACAACTTTGTAGACTTTGGTGCTGGAATGTTCACTAGTTATTTTAATAGAATCGACATTGTCTTTATCTGTTTTTCCTTAAGGTGGTTAGATGTGTCCCATTAAGCCCAGTTTCCTAGCCTGTAAGCACCTTATTTATATAATGTTATAAAGTAGATTAGCTCAGTATGGGGCATGTGGATTGTGGACACATCAATGTAATTCGTTCATAGGGTCAACAGCAGCAAGAAAAACATGTGAATTAAGACCTTCTCTCTTAGTCACTCCTACATTACTGGCGCCTACAAGAATGTTTAGCCCTTGACAGACACTCAAAAACAAAACAAAACTAAACTAAACTAAACTAAACTAAACTAAACCAAACAAAAACACACCCATTGACTAAAAAAAATGAATCTTCCAAAACTTAAGGTAATGTTTCTAAATGTGAACATTTAAAAAATTTTGACAATAGTATACCCAAAGCTGCATTTAATAAATAAATGACCAAATAATTTATATCCAAATTTAAATCAAGGTACCCAGAGTATAGTCTCAGAAATGTATGTGTATCAATAGCTGTGCCCCAATCAATTGCATTATACTTCGTGAAAAGAGATTATATATAGATGGAAAAGATCTTTGTTTGCAAGGGATTTAGGAAAGGTTAAATCCAAAGAGGGACAATTTTTCAGTGTCTCTCAAGACCTTTCCAAAGAGGAGGGTGACCTCACCAGCTGACCTAAGTATTCAATTCCCCATCACAGATTTATCTCCATGATGGAAGGGGCATATGTGGTTATTCTAGTGCAGCATATGAATTATTCAGCTAGTCAACTAATGTCATCAAGCACACCACTCTTACTTTGATTTTGGGTTTAACAGTCACTCTCCAGGTTACAATTTGGTTTATTAATTAATTTATTTATTCAATAAATATGTTCTGACATTCTACAAATATGCACCATGTAGGGCATATTCTAAGATTTTGGGTGTTCTAGGGATACAGCAGTCAACAAGACAAGTAACGTCTCTGCCCTAGTGGAGCATACATTGCAGGAAAAGATACAAAATATAAATATTAAACAAACAAGAAAAAATTAGAAAATGATAACTGCTATGATGACAATAAAAACTAGTAATGTAAGAGAGAGTAACTAGATAAAAAGATGGGAGGAGGTCATTAGGGAGATAAGTACAGACCTTTCTGAGGAGATGGTATTTGGGTTGAGGTTCAAATGATAAGAAGCAGCAAGCCATGTTAAGATATTAGTAAAGAATATTTGAGGAACAGGGGACAGCAGATGCAAAGAATGTGAGGTAGGAAAGAACTTTATGTATAAGAGGAACAGAGCAAGGTCAATCTGGTTGAAGAGTGTCAAATATGTGGGAGGCATTGTATGATATGAGGTATGAGAGATCAAAAAGAGCTAGATCTTCTTGGGCCTTGTGGGTACACAGTTTGGATTTTATTCTACATGTAAAAGAAAGGTATTGGAAGGCTTTAAGTGGGGTTGATTCTTACCACTTCTGCTGCTACCTCACTCCCATCAAGAGAGAGGATGGTGATGGCTTGGACTACTGAGGTAGCTGCAGAAGTGGCAAGAAGTGGTTGCAGTCTGCTTATATTTTGAGTATACAGCAGCAGTAAAATTTGCTGATGGGATTGGATGTAGATATAAGGCAAAAGTAGGAATCAAACTTGACTCTCTGTTCTATGTGACAAAGTGAACCATATTCAATCAGAAGGAAATTAGTGGACGAGTAGGTTTGTGTGTATATGTGTGTGCATATAGATAGGATTAAGGATTTTTTCCTTTAGCTTTTCTACAGAGTAGAGAATGTGTATATTACCTAGGTGGTTTGTGGGTAACTTATGTGATTTCTATTCTCCATTTTCTTATCTGTAAAATATATATAATGATTGTACACATCTTAAAAGTTTGTGGTTAGTATTAGATGAGAAAATGCACTTAAAAGTTTTAACTCAGTGTCTGAAATGAGTAATCCCTGAATAAATGGAAGCTATAATTATGGTTGTATATGATATACACATGTGATCACTGTAATTATTTCATAGTTTTCACAGCTTTCCTACATCTACTATTGCATTTGGCATTCATTATATTCTTATGACGACAATAACAAAGATTACATAACTTGGTCATGTTCAGCCAGCTAATAAGTGGCATAACCAGGAATATATTACTGTATATAGTTGTAAATTTATAAGTTCCCATTTGGTATTAAAGCTTATGAATTTGATTGGATATTTTTAGTACTCTTCATTCTGGTCTACCTTACAAACAATAAATCAAACATATTAATGAATAACCCAGTGACTGTTTGAATGTCCATTTGACTTTCTTCTGTCATCACTGTACTATTTTGTCCCAAATATGGCAATTTACTTTCACTCTTAGCTCTACTTTTTAATAGGCTATTTTTAGTGTAGCCAGGTATAATCCCCTTAGTAATATTTGTTCTTTACTTAGAATCATGGAATTCTAGACAGAGTTCTTTTAAGGTCCAGTGTTTTCAACTATATTCCTGAATCAACTTAATAGTCACGACTAATGGAATTTTTATGGGAGAGAATAAAACAAAATAATATTAAAGTGCATCTCATGTAAAATGGGCAAAGTATTGTATCAGAAAACTTCCATTTAAATCTAGATACATATATTCATATGTAGGCGTTCAATCATAATGTAAAATATATTTTTTATCATTGACATGGAAGGGGGGCAGAGAAATGCTAGGTAGAGAAGGGTGGGGTCCCTGGTAAAGGCTCCACCCTCGAGCCTGTGCTCACAGACCTAAGTGAGAACAGGTACTCCTGTTTTTATGCCCAAATGTGGCATTTTCTAAGATGACTCTGTCCCACCACACCCACCTATCCTCTGCCTATAAAAACTCAAGACACTAGTGGGCACAGATTCAAACAGCTGGATGTCAAGAGGAGTAGAAGAGCACACTGACAGACACCAGCAGACACCAGAAGGCCATTGAGGTGGGATGATACAGAATTCAGTCAGGGGCAGTCAGAAGAGAGTCTGGCTGCTGGGCGGCCTTATTCCAGGGGCAGACCATCTTCCCACTCCATTCTCCTTCTAGCTCTCCATTCACCTCGCTGAAGGCTACCTCCACCACTCAATAAACCCTTGCATCCATCCTCCAAGGCCATGTGTGAATCAATTTTTTTGGTACACTGGGGCAAGAACCTGGGATGCAGAATGCCTTCTGTCCTTGCAATAAGGCTGAGGGTCTAATTAAGCTGATGAACACAAGCAATCTGCAGACAGCAAAGCTAAAAGACAATACTGTTACACATGCACACTGGGGCTTCAGGAACTGTAAACACTCAATTCTAGATGCTGCTGTGGGGTCAGATCCCAAAGTGCTCCCCACCACCTACCCCCTGCATATTCCCCCTAGGGATTTGAGCACCAGGGCGCCGAAAATGTGAGCCACCCCCCTGTTGCACGCCCTGCAAGGGGGATAAGGGAACTTCTCCAGTTTCATTATGGGTCATGGTTAAAATAATTTTAAAAGCTTCTGCCATAGCAGAATCTCCTCTTTTTAAAATTGTTAACTGACACATAATAATTAAAAAATTATGGAGTAGAGTGTGATAGTTTGATACTTCTATACAACATGAAAAAATCAACTCAGGTAATTAGTATCCACCTATTTGTCACCTCAAACATTTATCATTTCCTTTTGTTGGGAACATTCAAACTCCTCTCTTCTAACTATTTGAAAATATAGAATAAATAATTGTTAACTATGATTACCCTAAAGTATTATATAACACTAGAACCTGCTTATCCTCTCTAGCTCTGCTTTTGCATCTGTTAATCAACCTCTCTATCCCTCTGTTGCCCTTTCCAGCCTGACTACATGTAAGACTATTAAACTATTAGAATGAAACATAGGGAAAATACTTCAGGGCATTGGTCTGGGCAAAGATTTTATAGATAAGACCTCTTTTTTAATAATAAAGAAGCTGAGTTTCAGTGGGAGGTAGTCTCTAGACCAAACTCACACAACTGACTGGTAACAATTGAGATTAGGATTTAGATCTGCTGATTTCTTGGCTCTGGGGCATTTTTTAACACCTTGCAATATCCCTCATGTCAGCATTTCTTTTGTATTTTGCTAGTGAAGTGATCTATGCTTACAGCACATTTTAGGGAAAAACACACAAATACAGCCTTCTTTACTGTGATTCATGTTTATTAGGAGTGAGTGCCCATACCATTCTAATTCATTTCAAACCAAAGGGTTTGTTAACACACAAGCGTCTGTTAACTAACAGGTTAGGCATCAAAATAGGCTTGCTCATCTATGCCAGCTTTATGAATCCTCTTTTATAGTTGTACAGAGTACTTCTACATGATTATATTAGTCCACCATTGCTGCATAACAGATTACTTCAAAGCCTAGAAGCTAAAAACAATAAGCATTTATTATCATCCAACTTCTGTGAGTCAGGAATCTGGGAGCACCTTAACTGGCTGATTCTGGTTGCTGGTCTTTTATGAGATTGCAAGATCACTCATGATACTATTGTTAGTAGGACCAATTTCCTTATCATGTTAACTTTCCAATAGAGCTGCTTAAAATATGGTTTCTTCTTCAGATTAAGTGGTACAAGAAAGCTAGGGAAACCAAACAAACAAGAGAATGCCTCAAATGAAGTCTTTTATCACCTTTTCTTGTTAGTACCTCTTATTGATAGATGGGTCTATATTTTTTCCCCTTAAATCTAGGCAGGTTTGTGACCAGTCTATCAATACAACATGGGAGAAGTGAAGCTGCATGGTTTTTGAGGCTTTTATAAAAGGCAATCAGCTTGTATTGTGCTAGATGAAACACTAGTTGGAGCACTGAGAAATTAACTAAGTTCAACTACATTGAGGCTGCCACGCTATGGAGAAGCCAAGTCAGGTGTAAAGAGATTGTGCAAGCTCTCTGGCAGTTGTACTCTTTAAATTTATTGAAGGAGTGTCTACATAATTCCAGTTCCCAATTGTTGAATTGCCCATACTTTCAAATATTCCCAGCTGAGTCCCTAAACATTGTGGAGCAGAGAAAGGACAATAAGTTATGCTTTGTTAGGCTCAAAGCAAAGCAGAGCTGTGTGCAAACGATCAATGTCTGGTGCAGACTGCAAAAGTGAGACCAGGGTCATCTTTCCTTGAAAAAAATTAAAATAAATATGGAAACTCTTTATGTGAAGTTCTGTATTTGGTTTGTAAATCAAGGCTGTCTCTCTGGGTCAAAATGACTTAGTTGCTATCTAGGCAAGAGTTGGATGTCTCATTGTTATTGATGCAATTTCAAACAGCAAAGCTTCTGATAGTCCATGATTTTAGAGAACAATGTTCCTTAGTGAGGAAGAAAGCAGCATTCACTTGAACAAAGAGTTATTAGGTCATTTTTAAACTGTAGCATGTTGTGGGGACAAATACTATTTTGTTATCTTTACAGCTACATTTATCTACATTTATCTGTGTCTGTTATTCCACCTCAATAGTGAAAGAGTAGACTTTAATTCAAGGTTTTAAAAAATTTCTCAATAGTTATGAGAGACAAAATTTTCCAGCCCCTAGTGAGTTAAAGGAGCATGGTAGGAAGAATCAATTGGTGTCTTAGATGGAAGTGAGGTATTGGTGGTGGAAGCATAAAGTATTAGCCAGGAAGAGCAAGTCTAGTATGAAAGGGTCAGCATGAGGAAACATGATGCTATAACAGAAGGAGTAGGAAACTTCAATGCTCCACTGACAGCACAAGACAGATCATTAAGACGGAAAGTTAACAAATAAACAATGGACTTAAACTACATGCTAGAACAAATGGACTTAGGTATTTAGAGAACATTATTCCCAACAAGTATAGAATATACATTCTTCTCATCAGCACATGGAACATTCTTTAAAGTAGGCCATATGACACACCACAAAACAAGTGTTAATAAATTTAAGAAAATCAAAATCATATCAACTATTTTCTTAGACCAGAGTGGAATAAAACTGGAAATAATCTCCAAAAGGAATCTTCCAAACCATACAAATACATAGAAATTAAGTAATCTGCTCTTTAATGATATTTAGGTTAACAATGAAATCAAGATAGTAATTTAAAATTTATTTGAAATGAATGATAATAGTGAAAAAGTTATAAAAACCTCTGGGATACAGCAAAAGCACTACCAAGAAGAATGTTCATAGTGTTAAATACCTCAAGGAACTAGAGAAAGAAAAACTAAG
>NW_016107876.1:1141084-1169009 GCF_001604975.1 Cebus imitator | reverse complement strand
AGCAAGCAGAAGAAAAGAAATAACAGAGATTAGAGGAGAACTAAATAAAGTTAAAACAAAAAATATACAATGGATCAATAAAGCAAAAAGCTGGTTCTTTGAAAGATAAACAAATTAGTAAGATATTACTAAGAAGAGAGAAGATGCAAATAAGCTCAATTAGAAATGAAATAGGAGATATTACAACTGATACCACAGAAATACAAAAGATCATTCAAGACTATTATGAACACCTTTACATGTACAAACTAGAAAATCTAGAGGAAGCAGATAAATTTCTGGAAAATACAACACTCCTAGATTAAATCAGAAAGAAATAGAAACCCTGAACAGGCCAGTAGCAATAAGCAAGATTGAGTGTGTAATAGAAAATTGTCAACAAAACTTCCAGAACCATATGCATTCACAGCTGAATTCTATCAGCCGTTCAAATGAGAATTGTTACCAATCCTACTGAAACAATTCCAGAAGATAAATAAAAAGCAAATATTCCTAAATCATTTTATGAAGGCAGTATCACCCTAATACTAAAGCCAGAAAAGAGCATAACAAAAAAAGGAAACTACAGACCAATATGCCTAGTGCACATAGATACAAAAATCTTCAACAAAATTCTAGCTGATTGAACCCAACAACATATCAAAATGGTAACACATCATTATCAGTTGTGTTACATACCAGAAATGCAGAGATATTTTACCATATGTTTGTCAACAAATGTGACACATCACATAACAGAATTAAAAGCAAAAACCAAATGATCACTCAATAGATGCAGAAAAAGCATTTGATAAAATCTAGCATCACTTTATAATAAAGACCCTCAACAAAATAGGCATAGATGTGACTTACCTCAAAGTAATAAAAGCCATATATAACAAACCCACAGCCAATGACATACTGAATGGATAAAAGTTTAATGCATTCCGCCTGAGAACTGTAACCATGCAAGAATGCTCACTTTCACCATTTCTATTCAACATAGTACTAGAAGTCCTAGCCAAAGCAATCAGACAAGATAAAGAAATAAAGGACATCAAAATCTAAAGAGGTAAAGTCAAACTGTCACTGTTCACTGATGATATAATTGTATAGCTAGAAAACCCTAAAGACTCATCTGAAAAGTTCCTAGATCTGATAAACAAATTTAGTAAAGCCTCAGGACACAAAATCAATGTACACAAATCAGTAGCATTGCTATACACAAACACCAAGCTAAGAATCAAATCCACAACTCAATTCTTTTTACAATAACTGACAACATAAAGAAACAAACAAAAAGCAAAACAAAACAAAACTTAGGAATATACCTAACCAAGGAGGTGAAAGATTTCTACAAGGAAAACTGTAAAACGCTGCTGAAAGTAATCATAGGTGACACAAACAAATGGAAACTCCTTCCATACTCATGGATGGGTAGAATCAATATTGTGAAAATGACCATACTTCCCAAAGCAATCTACAGATTCAACGCAATTCTTATTTAAATACCATCATCATTCTTTAAAAAATAGATAAAACAATTCTCAAATTCGTATAGAATAAAGAAAGAGCCCACATAGCCGAAGCAATGCTAAGCAAAGAGAACAAATCTGGAAGCATCAAATTATGTTACTTCAAATTATAAGACAAGGCAGCTCCTTAAAATTCTGCATTGCAAACATTTATTTCTTAAATTCACCTACTAATGCTAGACCCCTGACTCTCCTGATTCACAAGAAACTGGGTAAATAATTTTCTTCCTTGTTTTTATTAATCTCTCTTAAATGTATGTATAGCTCACATTATTTCAATGTTTAATATCAGATGTTTTTGAATCTTTATTTAGAAGTTTGCTGATGTTGTGTGACCAGACAGATGCCATAGGAACACAACTCTTATTTCTTTCAATTAGCCAACAATAAAATTGGCTTTGTTACATGTAAAATATATGTGTATTATATATATCATTTTAAATCAGAATATGAAGCTTTATTTTTTTTATTTGTTTGCTGCCTATAGAGGACAGGAGCAGACATTTGGCTTCTTTATTAGATGGGGAAGGGGAGGTATGGAATAAGGAACAACTTTTTTGTTTTGTTTTATTTTTCAGTCAGAGTCTTGCTCTGCCACCCAAGGTGTAGTACAGTGGTTCATTTTCTGCTCACTGAAGCCTCTGTGCCCCAGGCTGAAGCAATCCTACCACCTCAGCCTCCCGAGTAGCTGAGATCACAGGTGTTAGCCACCACACTCAGCTAATTTTTGTAATTTTTTGTATAGATGGGGTCTCACTGTGTTGCCTAGGCTGATCTTGAACTCCTGGGCTCAAGTGATCTGCCAACCTCAGCCTCCTAAAGTTCTGGGATTACAGGCATGAGCCTCTGTGATTGCCCCAGAAATAACTGTTAAGATGAAAATAATGGAGAAATGAGCAGAAAGCGAGAATTCAGAAATATTATTTTACAAACTAGATGGAGAAATTAGTCACCAAATGCCAGCTTCAGCCCTTCCATCAGCCATTATCTTTCTATTGCAATGGACCTAACTGTTTCATACAGACTCACATAATACTTTTTATTGTTTTATTTACATTTCACAGTTTTTAAAAAATATGTTATATAAGATTTAATAAGAATAACTTCTTTTGTTAATGATTTCAAAATATACTATCTTATACTTAAAAAATTAAATAAGATAACACGAAGATGACTTTCAGTTTTAGAGTAAAAGCCAAGATCCTAATAACAACCTCCAAGGCTCTCTATCGAAGGGACAGAGTCCCTCTTATCTCTCTGATCTTATACTTCTGTCCCCTTTATTCAACCTGTTCCAGGCAAAGAAGCTTCCTCTTTTTTTTCTTTTTTAAAAATACCATTATTGATGTATAATTGGTAGATAATTAACTGCAAATATTTAATGCGTACAATTTGATGTACAATATGAACACATGCAAACACCTGTGATACCATCACCACAATCAAGGTAATAGGCATATCCATCATCTCTCAAAGTTCCTAATTGTTTCTNAGCTAATTCAAGACTCAGAATCATTGCATATAGCGTTCCTCTGACTGAAACACTCATACTGTGATTTTCAAGTCAGCAGCATCAGCTTTACTTGGGAAATTGTTGGAAATGCAAATTCTCTAGTCCCATCAGAGACCAACTGAATCAAAACCTCTGGAGGTGAGACCTGGTAATGCATGTCTTAGCATGCTCTGCGGGTGATTATAATGTATGATAAAGTTTGACAACCACTGGTTTAGACTAAACATTTAATTTAAAATATTAATTTTAAGATTTTAAAACTGTATATGGAATCCGTACCTCCACTACTCCATTTATTACTGTAATAACACTATTGAAATAACATGATAGACTTTGTTTTAGGTCATAGCTTGTTTTGTTTTAAGGACTTGGGCACATGAGATCAATCAGTACTTTTTTACATGACTAGTATTTATTGTAATTTTTATTCAGTTACTAGTACTTTGCTCATCCTCAGTAAGAGGTCTTTGTATTTTCCATCCCTGCTTTTTACTCAGACTGTTCTTATGTTAGTCCATTTTCATGCTGCTGATAAAGATATACTCAAGACTGGGTAATTTATAAATAAAAAGGTTTAATGGACTCGCAGTTCCACGTGGCGGGGGAGGCCTCACAATCATGGTGGAAAGTAAAAGGCATTTCTTACATGGTGGCAGGCAAGAGAAAGAATGAGAACCAAGTGAAAGGGGAACCTCTTATAAAACAATTAGATTTCATAAGACTTATTCACTATCATGAAAATGGTATGGGGCAAACGGCCTCCATGATTCAACTATCTCCCACTGAATCTCTCCCATGACACATGGGAATTATAGGAGCTGCAATCCAAAATGAGATTTGGGTGAGGACACAGCCAAACTATACCATTCCACCCTTGGCCCCTCCCAAATCACATGTCCACACATTTCATAACCAATCATGCCTTCCCAAGAGTCCCCCAAAGTCTTAACTAATTTCAGCATTAACTCAAAAGTCCATATTCCAAGTCTCACCTGAGACAAGGCAATTCCCTTTTACCTACAAGTTTTTAAAATCAAAAGTAAGTTATTAACTTCCTAGATACAATGGGGCATACAGGCATTTGGTAACTACAGTTGTTCCAAATGGAAGCAATTTGCCAAAACAAAGGGGCTATAATCCCCATGCAAGTCCAAAATCTAGTGGGGCAGTCCAATCCTAAGGCTCCAAAATGATGTACTTTGACTCCATGTCTGACATCCAGGTCATGCTGATGCAAGAGGTGGGTTCCTATGGTCTTGGGCAGCTTCACCTCTGTGGTTTTGCAGAATATAGCCTTCCTCACAGCTGCTTTCATGGGTTGGTATTGAGTGTCTGTGGCATTTCCAGGTGCATGGTGCAAGCTGTCAGTGGATCTACTGCTCTGGGGTCTGGAGGATGATGGCCCTCTTCTCACAGTTCCACTAGGCAGTGCCTCACTGGGGACTCTGTGTGGGCACTTTGACCCCACATTTCCCTTTTGCATTGCCCTAGCAGAGGTTCTGTATGAGGGCCCTGCCCCTGCAGCAACCTTTTGCCTAGATATCCAGGCATTTCCATAAATCCTGTGAATTCTAAGCAGAGGTTCCCAAACCTCAGTTCTTGACTTCTGTGCACCCACAGGCTTAAAGCCATATGAAAGCTGGTAAGGCTTGGGACTTGCACCGTCTGAAGCCATGGCCTGAGCTGTATCTTGGTGCAGAGGCACAAAGTCCCTAGGCTGCACACAGCAGGGGGGCCCTGGGCCTGGCCCACAAAACCTTTTTTTACTCTTAGGCCTCTGTGCCTGTGATGGGAGGGGCTGACACAAAGTTCTCTGACATGCCCTGAAGACCTTTTCCCCATTGTCTTAGTGGTTAACTTTTGGCTCCTTGTTACTTATGCAAATTTCTGTCACTGGCTTGAATTTGTTCCCAGAAGAAGGATTTTTCTTTTCTATTGCATCATCAGACTGCAAATGTTCTGAACTTTTATGCTCTGTTTCCCCTTTGAAACTGAATGCTTTTAATAGCAAGTCACCTCTTGAATGTTTTGCTGCTTAGAAATTTCTTTCCTTCTTAGAAATTATCTCTTACCAAGTCCCTCACATGAACTTAGAAATTTATTCTGCCGGATACCTTAAATCATATCCCTCAAGTTCAAAGTTCCACAAATCTCTAGGGCAGGGTCAAAATACCGCCAGTCTCTTTGCTAAAACATAGCAAGAGTCACCTTTACTACAGTTCCCAACAAGTTCCTCATCTCCATCAGAGACTACCTTAGCCTGTACCTTATTGTCAATATCATTATTAGCATTTTGGTCAAAGCCATTCAAGTCTCTAGGAACTTCCAAACGTTCCCAGATTTTTCTGTCTTCTTCTGAGCCTTCCAATCCATTCCAACCTCTCCCTGTTACCAAGTTTCAAAGTCACTTCCATGTTTTTGGGTATCTTTACAGCCAGCACCTCACTTTACTGGTACCAATTTACTGTATTAGTCCACTTTCTTGCTCCTGATAAAGACATACCCAAGACTGGCTAATCTATAAAAATAAAAAAAAGAGGTTTAATGGACACACAGTTCCACATGGCTGGAGAGATCTTACAATTAGGGCAGAAGGTAAAATGCGAAAGGCATGTCTTACATGGCAACAGGCAAGGGAAAGAATGAGATCCAAGTAAAAGGGGACACCTGTTACAAAATGGTCATATCTTGTGAGACTCATTCACTACTATGAGAACAGTGTGGGGGAAAGTGTCCTCATGATTCAATTATCTGCCACCAGATCCCTCCCATGACATGTAGGAATTATAGGAGCTACAATTCAAGATGAGATTGGGGTGGGGACACAGCCAAAGCATATCAGTTCTTATTCAATCATATGCTATACCTACCTTTTCCTACTCAGTTATTATCCACCCCTCAATGCCCACCTCAAATTCTACCTCCTTTTGGAAATAAACTTGGAATAATACAGTTCAGATAAGTCACTTTCTTCCTACTTTGGACTCTCATAGCACTTAATGTCTGCACTACTGCTTTCTCTAAGAGCATTTTCTAGTTTTCTCTCCTTAGATTATAAATAAATGAGAACAAGGTTTATGTCTTTTATGTCAACATCTTGCATAATTCTCTAAACACGCTATCTGGATGTGGAGGTACTTACTAAACCTCAAATATATTAAAATATTTTCTGGACCAGCAATCCCAGAAATGTCATGACTAAAGTTATCTGTACCAAACTTCTGGATCATAAATCTTTTTGGAAACCACTTTATCTCAGCACTAAGACACTACTATTTATTGAAAGGGAATTAACAAACCATCAGCAATTCTTTTTCTTGCTTTGGCTTATCCTACAGTACCATCTATGAAACAATTACAAGTCCCTGAGTGGAAGCCTAGCTGAAGAAAACAATTAAGAAAAATTCAAGTATATTTAAACTTCATTTAGGTCCTAAGTGAGGAAAACAGGAAAGAATCAATGTTTGCCAAATGCAAGAGAGCAAGTCTTAATTTGGCAGGTATTGATACTGACATCCGACTATCAGCATATAGTAAGAAAAGCACCAAGCACCAAGTGATAAACTGTAGCCAACCATGAAGGCCCTTTTGCTGGTATAGGCTTGCAGTAAATCAGTGTTTGGTTGAAGAGGACAGGTTGATTCAGTGTGATCCTTTACTGTAGTACAGATCCTTTAGTGTAGCGCGGGGTCTGGTTCTATCCTGAGACGGGTAAATGGCTGGGAATAAATCTCTCTCTGCACCTCTCTAAACATCAATGTCTAAATCCTCATGAAATTAGGTTGAAATGAAAATTAAATGCAAACAGAAAGAATCACAAAGAGGTAGCCCGGGGGGACCCAGACAAAGAAGCACTCTCACATTTTGGTCCTGAAATTAGGGGGGGGGCATTATGGGATAATGCAATGTATAAATGTACCTCAGTTATTTTTCTGATCCCAAGCTAGGAGTAAGTTCTTTTTCCCCGCTTAGTTTGCCTTAGTTGCTTTCTGCCATCTCGGTAGGGCCAGCAGAGACTACCCTGGCATCTCTAGGACCAGCTCCAGAAAAAATCAGGACTCAGTAGGGCTTATAACTCTGTTGACCTTTTTTCCCAGAAATGAAGTTTTCTAGTATTTCCTTCCAATCTGGTCATAAGATTAAAAAAAAAATAGTCATGTAAATTTTAAAATCTATTTTAAAACAGGCCTTTTAAGTAATAAAGATGAACTCAAAATAACAAAGTTGTGATCCAGAATTGCCAACATGTAATGTTTAGAGTGTACACAACGGTACTCTCGAATATTTTGCCTATATTCTCCATACTATTTTCAATAGAAAAAGATACAGTAAAAACAGCAGGGTTTTTTTTTTCAAATTTTGGTAGTCTCTATGATCTTACTCAAGCATCTCTTCAGTCTTTCATATCCAGCAACTTTGAATTTTGCTGAATGTCAAAGATGCTGTCCAAGATATTTTATGACTTTAGTTTCAATAACGCAATAGAGCAAAATTACTATAACAAGCTGGTTGGAATTTCCATGTTTCTGTGCCATTTTCAGCCAGCAGTACTTTGTACAGTAATATCTTGATATATGAATGGAATTGGAAAAAAATTAAAAACAGTTTGAGTGCTTGCATTTCTTGATTCCCCATATGGTGATCTTTCCCCCACCACCAAAACATTGAACATCTTGAAGATCAATTTGCAGACCCATGTCGGGCAGTCACCTTTATGAAGTTATGGCATTTCCTCTTGCAGCACTATTGATTGGCATGTGTCTATTGAAAAAGAAGTATCTTATTTCAAACAAAATACAACTCAGGTGCACATGTTGGAACAAGGCATTTATCTGCTTCAAAATTAACAACCTTCAGTAATTTGATTTGGTTCAACTTATCAATTGGTACACATGAAACAAAGAAATGTTGAGTTGAGATGATTAAATGTGACAGTTCTAATTTTTAGGTAAGGAAATAACACTGTAAGCCTGACCAAAGAATTAACATACAGCTTCTAAGCAGGATCCAGGGGAATTTCAAAAGAGAGGCAAACAGAGTCCAAAATAACTTTATCAAAAATAGCTCATGAAGAAAAGCTATCTTTATATAAACATGACGAATTGAAATGGGCTTACTCAATTCACTATGTGAAACATAGCTTCATTTCTCATGGCATCTGGAAATTCTGAGATGGAAATAACTCCCCCCTAATGAAAGCTTGCTATGTGTCTTAGTTTCTTAACAAGATGGTCAGCTGTCTCTTTGGACAAGTTTGGCAGTGGGTTACCTTTCAGTTTGGTTAAATGAGAGACCTTTCTTTATTTTCCAGCAAACCCTTACATTTTATTATCTGTTTAAAGTGTTGCCTACTATTTATGGAATAAACATTTCCACTTCGTTTTAATTTCCTATCATGGGAGAATAATAAAGACAGTACAGTTATTGGTCACAGCTGTTTCAATGTGCTACATGTAACCTTAAGAATTATGTTGTCAAATCCACAGAGCCAAGGTTTCTGGTGTTCTCTTACAAACTGGCCACAGATTTAAAAAGAATTTTATCTTAAATATTCATGGAAATTTTAAAATATATTTAGAACAGTCTTTTAAGTAATAAACTAAAAATAACAAAGTTGTGCTAGAGAATTGCCAATGTCTAATTAGAAAATTTTGGCATTAAATTATAAAACACAAGAAGACTTTTTTCTGACTCTTCATTTTTACATTTTGATATAGTACAAAGGTTCATTACTGTGAATGTTTTAATGTTAATCTTTTCCCAGGCTAAGGTGGAAAATTGTTTCTTTTATTCTTAAAGTATTAAAAGTTTTGTGAAATTTAACAAGCATTGAAATAAAAAGCATCGTTGTGCATATCCTTTATCAACAAAGTAATTATAAATGAAACCTAAGGAGGGATGGAAATGCATAAAAGGAAAATACTTCTTTAAGATTTTTCCTATGGCAAAGTTGCTAAAATATATTCACTTCTCACTTTAATATATAGGTCACTGATAATGCCCTTTATAGAAAGAATCACTACATTTGAGAACAGAAATCACAAAATATATATTGCCAGGTATGACAACAGCACATTATTTCACTATATTATCTAATACACCATCTGGACAAATTTAGCAAATAGCAAAGAGATACCTTTACCTCTAGGTAAGAGATACACTTACCTCTAGGATGTGTTTAGTTTTCTCATTACCAGCTGTCAGCCTATCTTGAACTGAAAAGGCAATTTTGAAATGAAGAATGATAACTTAGATTTTGACAAGAAATTGAAGTAAGAAATTTTCTTAAGAATTTATTCAAGTAAGACTTGCTGAATCCATTTTGAATACACTGAAAAGAAATATAAAAGACTAAAACTGATATGAAAATAAGAAAGTCGATTTATTCATAAACTTGTGGCAAGGGAATCCATCCACCTTCACTTTCATTTCAGCAGGGGTTTAAGAGTGTTAGAAATGAAGTCAGTGTTATACAGTTTAAAAAGCAATACCGAGACAGTGTCTGGTTGGCAAACATTCTATTAAGATCGGATTTTCTAATGCAGATAAACTTTCTACTTGGTCTTCAGATATATTTGAGAGTCCTTGGTTAGTTGCGAGGGGACAAGTGAACCATTTGGGAATATTTAAAAAGAGAAAATTGTTCAGTGTTAGGGGTGGAGGGTTTTCTGTGGCTAGATTTTTCCTAGAAAAAGTGAGGGCATTTTTATGGAAATGATCCATATGAGATACTGACTGCCATAGCGTGGAGTTTCTCAGATTATTACACCATCACAAGGTCTTATTTTCACTATGATTGAGAAGTGGCTAATGTGCTGCACGACTGCATTCTAAATGTTTTCACACTTTCTGGCAAGTATGGAATCACAAATTTCACAGAGCCTGGTTGAATCAACACACACACACACACACACACACACACACACTCATGGGTGTGCAAATACTATATATGGAACATCCAGCACTGATCCCTTGAGCTTGAAGAGTTGATTTGTCTAACAAAGAAACAACTGTATAAATTGGTTACACTGATCAAAATACATCTTTTGGGCCTGGTGAGGTGGCTCATTCTTGTAACCTCAGCATTTTAGGAGGCCTAGGTGGGCAGATTGCCTGAGCTCAGGAGTTCAAGACCAGCCTGGGCAATGTGGAGAAACCCCATCTCTACCAAAAAAAATACAAAAAGTTTTATCTGAGTGTGATGGCATGCACCTGTGATCCTAGCTACTCAGGAGGCAGAGAGGTAGGAGGAACCCAGGAGGCCCAGGCTGCAGTGAGCTGGCCTGAGCCACTGCAGTCCAGCCTGTGCTACAGAGTGAGACACTGTCTCAAAAAAAATACATTTTTTGATAAATCCCAGGTAGCAAATCATAGTTTTATATGATCTCTAGAGCAAATTGTCTAAAAAGAAAAACCTATTGCCCAATATATTATTGTAATACAGTCCAACTTCATTATGTCTTATGTCTTTCATAACTTGCAATGCAGGTGCCTTTTATTTTGAAGAGGCAGTGGTGGAAATAAAAGTAATAATTGGATTGGTCCTTGTGGTTTAGATCCTCTGTTATACCAAAGGTGTCCAAATAATAATTATTCGTGGTTAGTAACTATTTTTAAAGTTTCCATAGCCATTCTTAGATGGTTAGGTGGCATTATTATAATTAGCTGAATTTCAGGAATGAACATACCTTTCTCTTCTTATTTGTATAGTTAGGCTAGAGCCTGGCCAACACCAACCACTACCACTTTCCTATTATTAATTTTTTTTGAATGAAATACCCTATTTCCTTGCATATTGTGTTAAAAAGGCTGGACAGAGGCTGCCAATGCTATAAAGGGATTTTCTTAAGGTTTTCATATTTTTTAAATTGGGCCCTTATGGGGGTCTGTCCTGCAGACCCTGACTCAATGACAGATAAATAAATTCACTCAAACAGAATACAGTGGAATAGCAGGCTGGGGTGTCCATGGCCACTCAGAGACACTTGAGGAGACTGCTGTAAAGAGACAGTAGCCACTGGCCCCAACACTCTGGCCTTGCCGGCCTTTATCCAGCACACATTAAATGACAAAGGCTTTGAGTCAACACCACTAGAGAGTAAAGGTTAAAGGCCAGGTTCTGAGGCCTAAAGCAAACACCATTAGTGAGTAATATCCCTGGTTTATCTCCCACAGAAAGAGCCATCTGGAATCATCAAAGGTTAATTTTAGGACCACATGAGTAAACAAGTTGGTTAGGTAAACTCACCACATATGTTTGTTTCTACTCTAATTTACTTAACTAATGGGACAAGGCTGCCTTCAGTCAAGTACTGTAGTAAAAACCCTCTGGCCTTCCAAAAGGGTTTATGTATATTCTCTATAACTAAAATTTCTCCCACCAGCCTGACTGAATTCCCACAGGACCAGGAGACAACAAACAGATCTATATCCAACTGACATGAAAAATGGTGAACAAAGGAGGGAATAAAATAGACTGAAACATACCCTATCTCCCATCTACTCTCATACTCAGGACCTAAAAACACTAACTGGCCCAAATAGTATAGAATGATGGTTAAGGATTTAAGTCCTAGAGCCAAAAATATCTATATTCAAATTATGGATCTGCTGCCTTATTAGCATATAGTCTTGGATTGGTTAATTATATGTGCCTCAGTGTCATCACTTATAAAAGTTGAGTTAAAATATTAGCAACCATATCTTAGGATTGTTGTGAAGATCAAGGTGAATCAGTATATGTTAAGCACTTTAAATCATGCCTGGTGTGTAGTACAGTTGACCCTTAAACAACATGAGTTTGAAATCTGTGGGTCCACTAACACACAGATTTTCTTTCACCTCTGCCACTCCTGAGACAGCAAGACCCTTTCCTCTTCCTCCTTGTCTCTAGCCAACTCCCTGTGAATAGGATGGAGCCCTTTATGATGATCCACTTCCACTTAGTTAAGTTTTGAGGGAGTTAAAATTATATGCATTGACTGCACAGAGGCTTGATATCCCTAACCCCTGCATTGTTTAAGGGTAAACTGTAATTTAAAGTAATTGAAGTTTAGTGGGTTTTTTAAGAACAAACATTTTATTATTAAAATAAAAACTTTTGTATAAAAGCATTACATAACAAAAGCTATATTTATACTTATCAATTCAAGGTCCAATTATGCATCAAACACTGAATGTCACAACAATGGTTTACATATGCAAGTAAATTGGACACACAAACACTTAGATTCCACCTCTACCAAATAACTTAATTAATGCAAGAGGAAGGGAAATACTGACACAGGAAACCTGCCCAGAAACTAGACTGGCAGAGATGTCAGGTTAAGAAACTGCTGAAAGTTACATCTCCAAAAAGGTACTTCTCATTGTTACAAATCTAAACTTGAACACTGTACCTAGTTTATAAATTTTTAAGAAACTGAAAAGAACCACAGACTAGTTTTTAATATCAATTTCCATAAAAAATTGTCCAAGAATTTATTTGCAATACCTTATATGTGAAGTGAAATAAACTTAGGAAACTACAATTATACTAAAGTTTTGTACCAAAAATTCAAATCAGACTACTCGTAATTTCCAGATAGATCTTCTACCATAACTTTAAGTATTACATTACCCACCAAACTTTGAATCATGATTGTGTAAGCTGGACATACCACTTACTCTCTGGGCAGAAGAAATTAGCAGAAATTAAGTCTCAACTGTGATAACAATTTGTAACATAAGCATAATACATGGGATTGAGAGGCATCTGAAGTAATATACTCCAATCTGCAATAATTACCTAATTTTTCCACATGATTAAGACTTTTGTGCTTTGATTCTATTAAAAATTTCAACTAGTATGAATGCTAAATCATGCTTGTTTTTGTGTAAGCAAGTTAGAAGGCTGCCTTCTGAAATTCAATAGCTCTAGTTAGCTAATATTATTACTGTGTTTCTAAGTGCTTAGGTTTTATGAGGACTATTTCAACACAAAGTAAACAAAATATGCTTTCATAAAACTGTAATGTAAAAGAAATTATGAAACTAAACATCTGGAGAGGACCATTGGAAATAGAGGGGGATGCCATGAGGGAGGGGTTGGGAGCAGAGAAAAAACTGTAGGAGGGCAAAGTGTAATTAGCAATATACCTTCCATGATGCTCCAGAAACACATGTCTACTGAGATTAACTTGATGGGAGTTTCTCATAAAACAGGCTGATCATCAAGATTCTTAACTCAGATTTCAGTGAAAAAATTGAAAACTTTAACAAGAGAGATTTGAGAAGTAGAAGGCAGGCAGTGAATTTTCCAGATATTATGCTTGTATTTCAAATTCCTGTTTCAGAGTTTTCAAGTAAGCATGTACATTCCCAAAGCCATGACATTTGTCTAAATACACAAGGACCCCAGTTGCACACCGTCCATCTCGCTGCCGGCAGAAACTGCACTTGCAGATTCCTCAACAAGGCAGGCAATACCAGTTCGGATGCAGGAGAGCATCCCTGATCTCTTTACCATAACAGTTTCGAAGGCAGGGGCGGCAGAACTGTCCTCGAACACCCCAGAAGTCTGGATTTCTGCAGTTTGTTTTGGTATCAATAGTATTCTGACGGCCCTGATGACAAGTAGAGCCCAGTGAATGGTTACATAGCTTCTCTCAAGAATTGCTGCAGATGTTCTCCAGCTCTTCCTCTGTAATTTCTTCCACTGGGTGAATTATATGCTGAAGGGTCATGGATCATCTGGAGTGACGATTCCTGGGCGTGTCATTTTTGTTCATGTAGCCATCCATGGTCTTCCTCTTTTTCACCAACATGTACTTATCCTCTTCCTCATTCTCCTCCATGGGTAGAGCATCAGCGGACCTGAGGATCCAGGACCTTGACCTGATAAGAGGACGAGCTCTCCGTTCAGGGCTTCTCCTGGATGCAACACCTGGGAATGTATGCCTTCACAGTCTCCTTGATTGTGAGTTGGAGCCTGGGAGGGAAGGTCTTCCAGGGAATGAGCCAGGGAAGCTTTCAAATTCAGACATTTTTTGTTTTGCAAGCATTGCTTTGTTTTGCTTTATATTTAAAGACCTTTTCTCCAAAAAATTCATCCCACTTTAATCTTCTGAATCGGAGTTGCAATCAGTTACAGAATGCTCTGAGGGTTGGGGATGGGGAGGGGGGCTCTGTTTTTTGTTTATTGCTCCCCTGGTACTTCGCGCTGGAAACTTCATCACCACCCTGAGAGGTCCAGAATGCCTGCACTAGCTGCGGGGCCTACAGCCTTCCCGAACTGACTGCAGCCTCATTCCATCTTATATCTTACACTCTGAGAAATCACAAAATGATTCATCTTCAGAGTCGACATGAAAAATACTGGCCAGTTCATTAGTGACATCTGGCCTTGGTTTCTGTGAAAATCCACAATGGTCTAATACATCTTGCACATCACTTTCTGAAAAGCAGCAGAAGGATTCATTATCAGAGTTTTCATAAAAACAAAACAAAACAAAACATTTGTCACTTCTTCACTGATATCTGACCTGAATTTAGGTTTTGTATTTGCAAAATTATCAGAAACAAAGCTGTCACAACTGTCATCAGAGGATGTTGAGGTTTCCATTGAAATACACTTCACATATCTGAAATTCTTTAAGTTCTTTACTCTGAGATCTTTCTGTGGCATGCTGTGAGAGTCTATGCTGGCGGCGGGTGCCCAGGCAGGTGCTTGGAGTGGGGAGAGCAAAGCACTGAAGTTTAGTTTTTAATTGCATGCATTGTGTTGATCAAATACTAGCTAATGTATATTGAACACCTACTACATGCCATCTTCATTTCTGAAAGATAACTGCAAACTGGCTGTGTTTCTTGTTCAAAGCTATTTGTTCCTGTTAAATGGCCTGTTATACATGATTCTTTCCTAGATTCTGGTAATACATTCCCCCCGCATCTCCAAGAACCTAAGGATGGTGATGTTTCTGCTACTTTTAGTTTCTTTTGGACTTGTCTCATCAAGATTTTTATACCATTTGTGGATTTTCCAATTGTTCTCTGGAATTTAGTTACATGCTTCCCTGCCTACTGGATGCAGACACCTAAAAACAATGTGTAAATTCTTGAGAGAGAAGCAGGGGCTTGCTGAGTCCAAGATGTATCTCCGGACAGGCTCAGGTTTCTGTCCTGCCTGAGGTTTATTTTCTCTACTCTCCCTCTTACTTAATCCTATAAGGCCAGTGATCCCAAAATATCTGAGACAGGTCTCAACCAGTTAAGAAAGTTTATTTTGCAAAGGTTAAGGATGCACCCATTACATAGCTTCAGGAGGTCCTGAGGACGTGCCCAAGGTGGTTGGAGTAACCTTTGGTTTTACACATTTCAGAGAGACATGAGACATCAACTGATATGTGTAAGATGTACATTGGTTCAGTCTGGTAAAGCAAGACAACTTGAAGTGGGGGCTTCCAGCTCAGAAGTAGATAAGAGACAAAAGGTTACATTATTTTGAGTCCTTGATCAGCCTTCCAGAGAATACTCAATTTAGTGTGGCTTGGTGAATCTGTATTTTTACATAAATAATAAGGCAGAGGAACCAATCAGATATGCATTTGTCTCAGTTGAACCGCAGAGGGGTGAGTTTGAGTTCTGGCTGTCCTTTGTCTATAAGGAATTTCCTTCTGGGCAAATTGTGAGGGTGATATTTAGCTTCTTTGTAGCTATCTTACTTAGAAATGAAATGGGAGGCAGGTTTTCCTGACTTACTTCCCAGCTTGACTTTTTCCTTAGTTTAGTGATTTTGGGGGTCCCTAGATTTATTTTCCTTTTACAGGCCCACCAAAAGTGTCTTATCTTCTTAAATAGGAGAAACATAACAACTGACATTAGTGCTACCCATTTGTTCATTCACCATTTGCCTTTTGTGTGTCAGACACCACAGAATGGTTGACAGTCCAGATATGAAGTAAACATGATGAAACCCTGCCCTCTCAGAGCTCCAAGCTGTTAAAGGGCTTCCCTATCTTCCTAGCTTTCCTCTAGCTCTCTCTGGCCAGAACCCCAGACAAAGTAGAAGACTGGAACTAGAGAAGGAAACTAAAGATACTTGTGTAGATTTTAACCTTTCTAAGATAACCCCCAGAAATATGATGGTAGTGGAAGTGAAAGAGCTAGTTCAGCCACATACTCTGTTATTAGGCTGCCAGTGACTAGGTCACAACAATCAATCATGGAGAGAAACCCAGGTCTTCCACTTCTTCCCCAGCATTGTTGAAGGGTGAGTTCTAAAAGTCAGAAAAGGAGAAAAAGTTTCAAGGATACATAGGAAAATGAAATAATAAAACATCACTTTAAGTGATATACTCTAAAGTATTCTCCAAATTAAAACAGGGACAGATGGAGACCAACTTTTCTTTTCTGTGCTCTGATATCTCCATAGTAGGTCTTAGCATTATAATAGATTCTCTGGGGCTTTGACAGTAACAATAAGGGGCCAGAGGAGAAATTTTCTGAAATACTCCTAATAGGGTAAACTCTAATTCAGACAAACAAACAAACAAACAAACAAAAACACTAAAGGCAGCTTGAGGGTAAAAGAGGGATTGTATTTTATGTATAAGAATCCTAAGATTATTTTTATCTTCCTAATTAAAATAGTTCTGGGAGGTAAGAATTGGCCTGTTTCTCTGTGAACCAAAAATATCTGAGACAGGTCTAAACCAATTTAGAAAATGTATTTTGCCAAGGTTAAGGAGTCGCCCATGACAACCTCAGGGGGTCATTACAACATATTTCCAAGGTGGTGGGGGCACAGCTTGGTTTTATACATTTTAGGGAGATATGAGACATCAATCAATATGTGTAAGGTGTACATTGGTTCGGTCTGAGAGGTGGGACAACTTGAGGTTGGGCAGGAGGTCATAGGTAGATAAAAGGCAAACAGTTGCATTCTTTTGAGTCTCTGCTTAGCTTTTCACTGAATGCACACTTTATGTATGAGAGGGTGCTAGAGGAATAGTGACATAACTTAGTCTATCTTCTTGAAACAACAGGGCGGAGGAAACAAGTAGATATGCATTTGTCTCATGTGAGTGGAGGGATGACTTTGAGTTCTGTCTTTTGTGCATAAGGAATTTCCTTGTGGGCAAATTGTGAGGAAGGTATGTAACTTTTTAATTTTTATAGTTATCTTATGTAGAGATTGAATGCAAGGCATTTTGCCTGACACAGTTTTCGGTTTGACTTTTCCCTTTGGCTTAGTGATTTTGGGGTCTCAAGGTATATTTTTCTTTCAATTTTCCCCTTCTTCTTTTTAAAATCTTTTGGAGAAAACATTCTAGAAAAAAATGTGTCTCTGGTCTCAGGTTTTTCTAATATTACATGGCTAGGATGGTTTATTCCTAGATGGGTAGGTCCCATCTATCCATCTATAGGAAAGCTCATTTTTAGCATATTGTGAAGTCTCATATCCTAGGAAGAGAAGATACGGGGAAGAAGGGGACAGCTACAAACAAACAAAATGAAGGACAATCCTGGAAAATCGATATTGGCCACATTATTTTGAAGTCCCTACATCAGTAGGCAGACTTGAAAGTGGTTTACGTATGTAAAGAAGTTGCTGTTATTTTCTTCTAAAGTTTATATTGTCTAGCTTCAGTTCACAGGGCTTTAATAAAGTACAGCTTAATTTTCAGTAATTTCAAAACAGGAAAAATGGGGTAAAAAGGAAAAGAAAGAAGGAAAAAAATTCAAAACATTATTTTGAAGACTTGTAGCCAGAAAATAATTTTAGAATGCAGTTTGAACTGTAGAAAATAATCAAAATTGAAAAACCATGTACTATTGTTTATTTTGAAACATAACTGTTCACTCTCCAGTTTCCATATTCACTAAAGACAAATTATAGAACAAACTTATGTGTAAAATAAGTGCTAGTCTTATTATAGTTGGCCTGAGTATTTTCATAAAATCAGCAAGAATAATTATTTGCCATATAGGATTTTTTTTTTTAACTGGCTTTGCTGGAACTTTATTCTATAAAGAATCTTATATTAGACTTCAATGCCTTCAGCCCAGCTTGTGCCTGCAAATATGTGTATTAATTGATATATCTCTCGCCTCAAGGCCCCAAGAAAACTTGGGGCTCCTGGGCCTGTCAGAAAATGACATTCTTTACTTACCATAGGTCAGTAACTTGCACAGGGAGTGCATATACAAGGTATGAGGCCAGCTTTCCCAAGGGCTTTTATTGGCTCTTTATTAAATCAACACTGATTTCTTAAACCAGGGTTTAATACATATCTCATAATGTTTTAAGAAAGGTTACAAATTCATGTTGTACCACATTCAAAGCCATCCTGGCTGCATGCAACTCATGGGCCATGAATTGAAAAAGCTTGCCCTAAAGCAACCTGAAAGTATGCCATTCCAGTAAAAGCCTTTGTAAAATAACCAGTGTCTCCAATTGTGTCCTGTTACAAAAGAAAACAGATTCTTGTTGAATTTAGACAAATAACCATTGCTATAAATTAAGCATACTTGCAAATAGTTTTCGAACTCTGGGGAAATCATGTAAAAAAATATGTTTCCGATTTGGTTTACAGAAGTAGTTTACCCAATTGTTAAAAGCTCAAAGAAAAAGGCTTTTCTGGGCCGGGCGCGGTGGCTCACGCCTGTAATCCCAGCACTTTGGGAGGCCGATGCGTGTGGATCACGAGGTCAAGAGATCAAGACCATCCTGGTCAACGTGGTGAAACCCCGTCTCTACTAAAAATACAAAAAATCAGCTGGGCATGGTGGCATGTGCCTGTAATCCCAGCTACTCAGGAGGCTGAGGCAGGAGAATTGCCTGAACCCAGGAGGCGGAGGTTGCAGTGAGCCAAGATAGTGCCATTGCACTCCAGCCTGGGTAACAAGAGCAAAAATCCATCTGAAAAAAAAAAAAAAAAGACTTTTCTGGACTCAGAAACAAAAGAATTAGCAATGTTGAAACAAAGTCAGAAACAAGGTATTTCAGTCTTCCATTAGTTTAGTCTATGTAACTAACTCCTGTTCTTCTCAATGTTTATGAACACATTAGCTCTCTACAGGAGTTTTATAAGTTTTTTGTATACACTAGTGTCACAATCTCCAAAGTTATCAGAAACCTACATTTAAAAGCACCTGTCAGAGTGTTATAGCTGATTATAAAAACACCTTTTGAAAAGAATAAAACTAAAACAACTGTGGATGATAAGAGTCTTAGAACAGTGATAGTTAAAGACACAAATTATAAGGAAATTTGTTTACTTCTGTGGCATACAACAATTTTACATTATAATCGTAATTACTACTGTTAACATTTACTAAGACACATTAGAATCACAGGAATCTCATAAAATTCTGGAACACATAATAATAACACATTTATATAAATATAATCCGAAGAAGGTTAAACATCACTTCATATTTGACAATACTTTCCATATTATTTTGTTATGTCAAATAACCTGAATATGTATTTTTTGGATTTCAGAGGAGCCAATATCAAAAATATTTTTTCTTGTATATCTGTTTTAGTTCTTTGTAGATTCTGGTTATTAGCCCTTTGGTGGGGAAGGAGGGGAGGGTGGGGAGGGATAACATGGGGAGAAATGCCAGATATAGTATGCACCTAAAGTTAAATAAATTAAAAAATAAATATATATTAATGAAGATCAAAGTTAGACAATGATTTTGGAAAGTTTGTCAAATATAAAAAGTTTAAGAGACTTGATATTACAAAATAGAATTACAGGTCATTGTAAAAGAAGTCATTCATTAAACCAAAGTGGTAACTCAAAGATTTTTTTAAAAGGCAAAATCATTTATTCTTTGAGAAAGACTTAATTTCCCAAAAAATAAGCCTTAATCAAGACAGTATGAGGCCAGTTAAATCTTTTTAAGATTTTATAAAAAATTTATTAAATGTTAATCATGTAGACCATAAGATATAATTTCTAAAAAACTTTTTATAACCTTTACAACATTTTATTAAGGAGTGAGTTAATGCTCCAAGAAAACCTTGTTAATCTGACAAAGGGGTCTAGATGCTGGTCTTGTATCAGTAAGTCTTAAATATTAATGATTTATTTATAAGGAAACCGAACTAATTTTATCTCTGAAAATTGCTCTTACAATCTCATGTTCCCACCTTTTCTGCAATAGTCCCCAGGCCTTGAATAATTGCATAGCTTTAATTTCTGGCCCCGTGTCTCACGAATGCAGTTTATTTGATTAGCGGTTTCTACCAGGTCTGAAAGTGAGCTTTATCTGCTATCAGCATTTAAGATTTTGCAGGACTTTGTGCCGTTTTTAGACCCAAGAGTCAAAGCCCATAACTTAATGGCACAATGACTTAAAAGCAAAATTACACAAAATTCCATGGATGCAATAACTTCAATTAAAATTTTTCTAATCTCTCTTTTTTCTAAGCAAACCAAAACTTAATGATAATGATATAGGAATTATTTCAACAAAATGTAAAATTTATTTTTTTAAGCCAGTTACCAAAAGAAAAAAGAAAAGATCTGCAGTGCAATTGATGTTCCCTATGGGGAGTCCATTTCGGCAATCTGCAAGTCAAAACTAATGAAAAAGATACTCGAATTGGTTAGACATAGGAAGAGTGTTTCCTGGACAAGAAGTGAAAAATTTAAGATTCATAGAACAATTTAAAGCCAAGAGTACAGAATGTTATATTGGAAGAAAGCATTTCATTTAGATTTTAAAAATAAAACAATTTTAGCATTAGGCCACAACAAACAGTTAAAACCCAAGGAAAAAAAAACTTGCAGGAGCTGAGAGTGCATTGAAGGAGAGAGTTATTTCAGGCCTTCTAAAAGGGGAGAGAAAGCTGAAAACAGTAAGACTCAATAAAAGTTGAACTTTACATTAAAAAAATTAAAACCTTATACTTTTATTAAGTAAATCAATATCTAAAAAAATAATTGTATACCCAATTCTTTAGTGTATAAGTATCTTTGTTTTAAATATCAAAACCCAATCTCTAAAAATACCATTATAAGTAACTTTCCTTTCATTATAGACAATTTGATAATATAAAGTTGTTTTCAATAAAAATCCTCTTTTTACAAGACTTATTATGGCTTACACATACCATTCATGAACTGCTTAAATTTTTTAGCTTGTCCTGAACATTCCTCTTTCTTAAACAACTAGTCATTTTATTATAAGACAAAAATTTACCATGTAAGATTCGTTCTCATATAAAATTATTTTCCTCTTAACCTTTTTTTGCTAAAAATATCTCTTTATAGCTTTATTAACATTGATTTTATTTACTGGTTACATTTACCTTGTTTTATAAATAACTTTTAAATTACCTTTGAATTAGAGAAAAAATTATTTTCGTTTAAATAAGAACACATTTCTTTTTCTAGAAAAAATATTTTCTTATAATTTTTAAAAATGGGAAATGACTGAGACATTAAATGAATATGTATTATTGAACTTAATATAATTTTAGCTTTCAAATTATATGGCAAGTTTATTTGCAAGTGTTTATTTGCCTACATTTATTTGGTTGGTGCAAAGGGCATTGCGGATTTTTCTATTACTTTCAGTGGCAAAAACTGCAATGACTTTTGCACAGACCTAATACCTAATAGATTTTTAAAAATAGTTTACCCAGATTTCTTAAGAAAACTGAGACAGTTATCATTTGAAGTTATTTCCCTGTTAAGCATTTTTATGAACTGTGAATTTCAGGTTTTCCTAAGTGAGAACCTTAAGGTTAAATAAATGGTTTCTTTTGTTGCCAGTAATTTAGAATTTAGCTATTTTTATTAACCAAATGATATTAAATGCCTTATTTATGAAATTTACACAAATGAACATAATTTTCCTTTGGGCTGCGTTCATAGCTTTATATCCCTTATGCCAAATTTTGACATCTAGTAGAGATAAATATAAAACCACTTTACCAATAAATCTAAACAATAATGTAGGTTGAGAATTCTGCAGTCATTTCTAATTCTATTTCATGAATACATTTAAAACTAGCTTATTTATTAAAAATTTACCTATGCCACATGAACTTGAAAAAGCATTTGGTATTATGTCTCTATTATTTCCGATAAAGCATTTGACTTGAGTGCTTTCCTTTAAGCCAATTAGTTAGCACCGTTTCATATATTTTAGTAGTGAAACATCATATACACAACATATAAATACATGGATGTATTAAACAGGCAGATAAAAGTAGATCTTGTAGATTCATGCTTATTTTCTCCTATTAAGACTTCCAATTTCTTGATAAACTGTTTCATTAACCTAGGTAATTGTCATCTATATTGCCCTAAATTTGTTTATTAAAAGAACAACTCTTAGGTAAAAAAATGTGTGAAAATTATATCTCAAGGTACACAGAAAGAGTCTGATGCTATCAGAGGGAGATAAAAAATGGATGCCAAGTCAAACATAAAATTATAGAACTCTATCATAGCATTGTTTAGGGAGACCAATTTTATTTTGATAGGTAGTTCTAAATTTAGTCTCCTGTCTTTTGACTGGGTGTCTGAGCTCAGGGCAGAGCCCACGCCGAATTCTGGGTCTCCAAAAATGGAGAACTATTATGGGCCTAGAACACACGATTCTTTTACGGTCCACTTTTTTTTTTTTAAAGAAAGACATTTCTCTAAGCCTCTACATTACACTTTTCTCTACCTTAAACACTAAAGAGTAACCTCTACTATAATAACTATTTTAATCAAAGAAAAAATAGAAATCGGATAAGATAATACAAAAGTAAGCAGCTTAAGATATGAGAAGAACTTGTCTGTTTATGCTTTTGAGGTTCCATTAAAAAAAAAAAAAAAAAACAAAAAACAAAAAACAGAGATTTCACCCGAAAAGGGATTCTGGTACCTTCTCCATTTTCTTTAAGGAATACCAGGCTGTTGCAAACTATTTTAGGTCCCTCGTGTAAACCTAAGAGATTGGAGAGACAGCAGAAGTAAATGGAGAAAATACATTCAGTCAACTGAGACAAGAAAAAAAAATTTTCTCAAAAAAGCTAAGGTCCTAGGAAAGAGAGAGAGAAAAAAAAAAAGGCCATATATATACATATATATATGGCCATTTTTTTTTTCTATCTCTCTTTCCACATATATATGTGTATATATATATACACACACGTATTATATTAATATAAAATATATATTTAATATGTTATATAATATATTAAACATTTTGCATATATATAAATATAAGTATAATATATTATATTATACTCAATATAATGTGTATAAAATATATAACATATATTATATATATTATATCTTATATATAAATATATAGCCTTTTATACATAAAATGTATTATATTACTATATTATAATTAATATATTATAGTAAATAAAATTATATATAGTATATAATATATAAACATAATATGTAAAAGGCCTTTATGTTTTTATTTTATTATTATTATTATTATTTGAGACAGGATCTCACTCTGTCATTTAGGTTGGAATGTAGTGGTGCAGTCTTGGCTCACTGCAACCTCCACTTCCAGGGTTCAAGTGATTTTCCTGCCTCAGCCTCCCAAGGAGCTGGGATTACAGGCAGGTGCCACCACACCTGGCTCATTTTTGTATTTTTTAGTAGAGATGGGGTTTCGCCGTTTTGGCTAAGCTGATCTCGGACCCCTGACGTCAAGTGATTCATCCTTGGCTTCACAAAGTATTGGGATTACAGACGTGAGCCTCCATGCCCAGCCACACACACACACACACACACACACACACACACCCCTTGGATGTTAGCTTTCAATCAAGCTGACTTTTAACCATCGAGCTCCTTTAAAAAATTCTTTTAAATCTCATTACCATATTTTAGCTAGGACAAACTGCTGATATTTCAAAAGTAACACAAATACCAGGCTGTGGTGGTGAAAAAAATTGATTGCGAGGCAGAACCTTAGCCATGGGGCAACAGCCATTGCTCTTTCAGTTTGGCTTAACTAGCAAAAGATGGCCTTGTTATGTAAATAAAGCCCATTAGATAGTCATTTCATTTTGCTGGCTGGTTTTTCTTTTTCCTCTTTTTTTCTTTCAGTTGCGGAAATTTACCCAATTTAGAGGCCTTGAGGCCTTGTCTCACATAATTTGGAACTTTTCTTCAAATTTAATCAAGTCAGAGTTGGTCATACCCAATGGGAAAAAGACCAAAACCCAAACAAAATCATACAGCAAACAAACAGTTAAGCAGTAGGATTCCTAAGCATTTTAATGGTAAAGAGAAATTAAGACTAGCTGTTTATTAATCATAGCTTTAGCCAAGGGAAAAATCCCAACTCAGCTACTTACCTAGGAATGAGTCTCAGGCTGCTATCACCCTAAAAGCAGGACAACACTCAAACTTGATTTCCCTGTTGGAAGGGACCTGAAACTCCAAAAAGCAGTTACCAGTCTTTCATCGTGGAAGAAGGAAAACTTGCCTTCCTTGTTGGAGGCAAGTGAAACTCCAAAAAAGCAGTTGTACAGCAAAATAAACTTGAAATCTTGACCAAATTCTGATCAGGGATTCTCTTGTGGGGGCAGGGCTGCAAGGCCTCAGCAAATTGTCCTGTTGCTTTGAGCCGTCATGATAGCTGAAGCTGGCACCAAGCACCTATAGATTTGTCAATGAACAGGGGCCCCTGCACTCAGAATACCTTTGTGGCTGTCAGTTTCTGTATCCAAAATATCTGAGACAATCTAGACAGCTCTCAGTCAATTTGGAAAGTTTATTTTGCCAAAGTTAAGGACACACTTATGACACATTCTCAGGAGGTCTTGAAGATATGTGCCCAAGGTGGTCTAGGCATAGCTTTATGGTTTCATACATTTTAGGGAGACATGAGACATCAATCAATATGTGTAAGGTGTACATTGGTTCCACCTGGAAAGGCAGGACAACTGGAGGTGGGGAAGAGGGCCTCCAGGTCATAGGTAGATTATGGTTCCATTCTTTTAAGTCTCTAATTAGCTTTTTGCTGACTATATACTTTACATGCGCAAGGAGGGTAGAGAAATAGTCATTTATACCTTAGTCTGGCTTAGTGAAACAAGAGGGCAGAGGAAGCAAGCAGATACACATTTGTCTCACATGAGCAGAGGGATAACTTTGAGTTCTGTCTGTCTTGTGTGCACAAGGAATTTCCTTGTGGGCAAATTGTGAGGAAGGTATGTAACGTTTTTTATTTTTGTAGTTATCTTATTTAGGGATTGAATGGAAGGCAGGTTGCCTAACACAGTTCTTAGTTTGACTTTTCCCCTTGGCTTAGTGATCTTGAGGTCCCAAGATTTATTTTCCTTTCGCGGCTCAAAGCTTTATTCATATCCCCATCCCACCCTACATAATTTCATCCTTTTAGTTCAAGAATTGCCTTCTGTTAATATGCAGAACTCAACTTCTGACTACCAACAGACCTATATTCTACTTTCCATTTAGCCACACAAAAGATACTATGCCAAGTCATTTAATCATTCTAAGATTACTTTTATTTATCAGCAGAATGTTATTAATACTATAGCCTGTTCAGAGTTGCCTGAGGAATGGATACCTAATATATATGAAGAGCTTAGCACAATACCAGTCATATAGGATACTCATGTTGTGGCATTTCTCTGCCTTCCTTCTCTTCTGCTAAATCTATTTCTGAGCCGTGAGTGCAAAAAATTGGTTCAGAAATGTGAAAGAGGTCCCAGTTCAGTGAGCCTGAAAACACAGAGGATCTTTTCGAATTTTGCCAAGGGGCTATCCTGAATCTAGACTTTAATCCCTTTATTCCCCAACCCTCAAGTCCCTGCACAATTGGATTTTGCCTACTCAGTGTTTTCTTTCTAGACAGCACTTTACTTTGTTACTAAATCATCACTTGTTCTCTTTTCATATGTTGAGATAAACTTTTGTTTTAATCCTGAAAGTGGAGCATCTAAACTTCTTCTTGTGATTAGAAATGAATATGGTTTATTTTTTCTGCCTGTTGAAGCCAATCAGTGAGAAAACATACCTTGGAGTAGCATTTTTCTAGGATTTATTCCATATAGCTGTGAGAATCAGATTTCTAGGCCTGTAGCCCTCTAACCATTACCCCAGAAAAAGAAAAGAAAAAAAGACAGGGAGAGAGAGAAAGAGAGAGAGAAAGGAAGGAAGGAAGGACAGAAGGAAGGAAGGAATGAAGGAAAGAAGGAAGGAAGGAAGGAAGGAAGGAAGGAAGGAAGGGGCAGGTGGTTTCAAAGAACCTTTCAGAGAAAATAGTTATCAGGGTAGACTGGGTGAGCTTCTTCTGGATAGATGAAGTCCGGGACCATTCTGAGAGTCCAGCAGGTTTCTTCTCCAAAGGATCACAGACCAGCTACTTGAGGTATTATTTTAAAAATATATTTAATGTTAAAAAATACTAAGTGCTTTCTGTGAGCCAGGCATTGTTCTAAGTTCTTTATATATCTCATCACATATAATCCTTCCTACAATTCTATGAGATTTGTTTTACTAGCCCCATTTTACATATGAGAAAAGTAAGGCACAGGGAGTTTAGGTAACTTGCTCAGGGTCACACAGTTAGGTAATGGAAGGGAACAGGTAATTTGAAATCAGATCTGTCATGTAACCAGGACAGACTTAAAGTCTGTACTTTTATGTACTATTCTCTACTGCCACCAATATATTCCTCTCCACACTTGTGAATCATGGTGCCCTATCCCTTTGAATTTGCAAATGTCTTTGAAAGGTATATTACATAAGCCTTATCAGTTACTATCATCTCCATTTGTGAGTTTCAAATACTTTTTTCAATTTCTTTCTTCATCTGCCAAACACTTACTGAGCACCTACTTGGCACCAGGCATTGTAGGTATTGAGGGTATAAAAATAAAAATAAGATACATATCCAACTTTCTTTTTTTTCTTTTTCTTTATTTTTTTGAGACAGAGCCTCACTCTGTTGCTCAGGCTGGAGGGCAGTGGCACGATCTTGGCTTACTGCAACTTCTGCCTCCCAGGTTCACGTGATTCTACTGCCCCAGCATCCCGAGTAGCTGGAATTACAGGTGTGCACCACCACACCCGGCTAATTTTTGTATTTTAAGTCAAGACATGGTTTTACCATGTTTGCCAGGCAGGTCTCAAACTCTTGACCTCAGGTGATTCACCCACCTTGGCCTCCCAAAGTGCTGGGATTACAGGCATGTGCCACCATGCCCAGCCACATATCCAGTTTTCTAAGACCTCCCAGTTTAGTAATCTTGTGTCAATGAATGAGTTTGACTTATTGGGGGCAAGCATGAATATATTGATAAAAAAGATTTTCTGTTTTGTCTTCTATGTATCCCAGCCCCTAGATCAGTGTTTGCCACAAAATACATACTCTAAGTAAATGAATACATAAATAAAATAGAGCACTGAAGTCAAGGTTTATCACATTTCTAGTTCTGCAAAGAAGAAGTCCTGATGACAGATGTCATGGTAAAGATTGTAAGGGCTTAGGCTCTTGAAGAAGTTCCAAGAAAGCAGCTTCTCCCACAGATCTTGAGACAAACAACAAACAATGACCTTTGAACAGGCTGCACCTTGTACAGTGGCAAATCAGAAAATGAAACAAGAAATGAAAGGAGTGCATTCAGCCTGTCCACCCACTCTTGGCTAAACAGTGTGGTCAATAGTGAAGTACCTGTTTAATTTCCTATGTAAGCAAAGTGGTTGACCACATAAGATATAATAAGAGATGTTATAAGAATGCTAATCAGCAATTGTGTCTGCTCAAAGATATGACCACTACCTTATCCTTTATATAATCCCCAGAACTGACTGGCCTGCCACAGTGCTTGAAATTCCTACTCCTTTGCTTTAGTGCAGTGGTAAAAACAAACAAACAAACAAACAAAAAACACCACACACACACA
>NW_016107876.1:1106237-1140900 GCF_001604975.1 Cebus imitator | reverse complement strand
TACCTAGGAGTATTAGGCATTGGCCAAGCACATTTTGATTAAGGGAGAGAGTTAGCCCTGAACATACTAAGACCAAAGGTAGGTGTGACATCCCAGTAAGCTGGGTGAGAGCTTGACCTAACTAGCCTCAGACATTGCATGCGTTTTGAAGTCTCAAAAACATTTTGCTTAGAACCCTCCCAGGCTGTTTTATCATTCTCATTTTAACCCACCTTCTATGTACAAAGCCCTGGAGCATATATACAATTCACTTTCATATGTCTTAGATAGTCCCAACAAGCTTGTTAAGATGTACATCCAATAACTGTTTAGAAAGAAAAAACATTTTCCATCATAGGAAAGTATACCAGGATCATGTTAAGTGATAGGATGGATTCTGCCACTGAAGTCTGGGAGTACCATTATCTCTGCGGAGTGCTACACACATACATCAGGATACTTCTTGGTTACCGACAAAGTGATTTATGAAAGAATACATATACATATACAGTTATGTGTTGCTTAACAACAGGAATACATTCTAAGAAATGTATTAGACAATTTTGTCATTTTTAGAACATCATATGGTGTACTTACAAAATCATAGATGGTATAGCCTTTACACACATGGGCTATATGGTATAGCCTATGATTCTTAGGCTACAAATTTGTACAGCATATGATCGTATTTAATATTGTAGGCAACTGTAACACAATGGTAAGTATTTGTATATCTAAATGTACCTAAACATGGAAAGGATACAGTAAAAATATGGTATAGTGGATTTAAATAATGCAAACCTGCATAGAGCACTTACCATGAATGATGCTTGCAGGACTGGAGAGTTGCTCTGGGTGAGTCAGAATGAGTGGTGAGTGAATGGGAAGGCCAATGACTTTACTGCACACTACTGTAGACTTTATAAACACTGTCTATACTTATGCTGTACTAAGTGTACTGAAAACATGTTTTTCTTCAATAAAAAATTAACCCTAGTTTACTGTAACTTTTTTAGTTGATAAAATTTTTATTTTTTAACTTTTTGGTCCTTTTGTAATCGTGCTTTTCTTAAAACACAAACATGCTATAGAGTTGTACAAAATATTTTCTTTGTATTCCTATTTGATAAAATGTTTTCTATTTTTATCTTATTTTATTTTTTACTTTTTATACTGTTTTGTTAAAAACTAAGACACAAAGACTCACGTTAGCTTAAGCCTACATAGGATCAGGATCAACAATATTACTGTCTTCCAACGCTACCTCTTCTCTCACTCAGTCTCCAGGGGCAAAAACACACATAGAACTATTGTCTCCTATAACAGTGCTTTCTTCTGGAATACCTCCTGAAGGATTTGCTGAAGCTGCTTTGTAGTTGCCATTTTTTAATAAGTAGGAGTACACTCTAATGATAAAAGCAATGATTAAAATGTAGCAAACACATAAACCAGTGACCTTGTAATCTTTCTTTCTTTCTTTTCTTTCTCCTTCCTTCCTTCCTTCCTTCCTTCCTTCCTTCCTTCCTTCCTTCCTTCCTTTCTTTCTTTCTTTCTTTCTTTCTTTCTTTCTTCTGTCTCTTTCTTTCTTTCTTTCTTTCTTTCTTTCTTTCTTTCTTTCTTTCTTTCTTTCTTTCTTCTTTCTTTCTTTTCTTTCTTTCTGTTCTTTCTTTCTTTCTTTCTTTCTTTTCTTTCTTTCTTTCTTTCTCTTTCTTTCTTTCTTTCTTTCTTTCTTTNTTCTTTCTTTCTTTCTTTCTTTCTTTCTTTCTTTCTTTCTTTCTTTCTTTCTTTCTCTTTCTCTCTGTTTCTCTCTCTCTCTCTCTCTCTCTCTTTCTTTCCTTTTTTTGTCTTGCTCTGTCACCAAGCTGGAGTGCAGTGGCACCATCTTGGCTCACTGCAAACTCTGCTTCTTGGGTTCAAGCGATTCTCCTGCCTCATCCTCCCAATTAGCTGCAACTACAGTCTCCACCAAGCCCAGCTAATTTTTGTATTTTTAATAGAGATGGGGTTTCACTATGTTGGCCAGGATGGTCTTAATCTCTTGACCTCATAATCTGCCTGCCTTGGCCTCCCAAAGTTCTGGGATTACAGGCATGAGCAACCGTGCCTGGCCAACCTTGTAAATTCTTATCATTATCAAGTATTATGTGGTATACATAATTGTATGCTCTATACTTTTATATGACTGTTAGTGCAGTAGGTTTTTTTATACTAGCATCATTGCAGTGTGTTTGGGCACTGGGACATTACATCAACTATGATGTCATCAAACAATAGGATTTTTTCAGCTCTATTATAATCCTGTGGGTCCACTGTCATGCACATTGTTCAAAACGTGGTTATTCAGTGCATGACTATATATGTATGCATGTGTGTGTGTGTGTGTGTGTGTGTGATAGGTGAGAACATGTGATATTTGTCTTTCTGTGCCTGGTTTATTCCACTTAACATAATGATCTCCAGTTCCATCCATATTGTTGCAAATGACAGGATCTCATTTTTTTATGGCTGAATAGAACTCCATTGTGTAATTGGATTATTTGTAACATAAAGGATAAATGCTTGAGGTGATGAATACCCTACTTTCCATGATGTGATTATTTCTCATTGTATGCCTGTATCAAAACACCTCATGTACCCCATAAGTATATATACCTACTATGTATTAATACCCATAAAAATTAAAATTAAAACATTTTTAAAAATGTTGAGGAATATCAACATTACATTTCTACAGTATTTTATAGTTTAGTAAGCACATTGATGTACATTATCTCGTATAATCCTGCTGAACTTCCTCTGAAATAGTTACTGTCCTATCTTACAGTTGAGGAAACTGAAAATCATAGTTAAGGGACTTGCTCATTGTTTGTTAAAGCAGCTCCATGCTCCACGCTTGAGCCCAGATCTTCTGGCTATTATTCAAAAGTTTTAGCCACTTTATTCTTGTTATGGAAAACCTTTGCATTTGTCCATTGTTAACAATGATGTTTCAAACACTTTGGTAAAATTCCATAAATACATTATGCCATGTAACATTTTCTAAAATAGCAAATCTAAGAAACTGTCTTCTGGAAAATATCATAAAGCAGTTATATATTTTCCTATAATGGAATGATTTGAAAAGAAAGGTCAAGGGAGAAAGTGAGTAGTTCATTTGATTAATAGGGTTACTAAGGAAATAGGAGTCTTTCACTTTTTATGTTTTCAAAAATCAAATGCTTTGAATGAACACCACAGTTAAAGAGGTGGTGAATTGTTGCCAAAGGCTATTGTGCCTGAACATAATAGCATTTGTTTGAGGAGTCTTTTTTTTCTGAAAGACAAAATACATTTTACAGAATCCTCAAATTAATTCTGCAGCCAAGTTGTATGAGAAATGTCATAATTTTGTAGGTAATTTGCAGGTAAAGCCACTGTATTATAGACCTATGAAGAGAGCATTACTGGAAAATCTCCAGTGACATCCAGCAGAAACCTATTCCTAGAAACCTTGGGTCATTTTGTCCACCACAGTTTGCCTCAGTTTCCCATCTGTACAATGATGGATGGACTTTGCTAAATAACATATAAAGAGCCATTATAACTCTGATGTTCCATAGTTCTTGGAAATTCAATCAACTATCTTACTAAAGATATTTTTTCTTTGGTTCTAAAAAGTATCGAGCATTTATACCTATCACAATTGAATCTGAAAATTCAGAAGAGTTAAAAGAACAGAGCTCCTTCTGACCTAGGCAGAGATGTCATTAACCTTGCATGAGTTCTGGCCCTTAAATTTAATTGGGAGCACCTGAACCTTAGATCAAGCCAGGCAGTCTACTCCTGACTCCTACTAACTCTGGGTAAAGCACCCTAGGCTTTCTTCTTTGATTTCGGTGAGCAAACAATTGGGCTCACTTAAATATAGCTATTATAAAGGAGAATCAATGAAATGTATGGGAAAAGGCTAAAGCTCTTCTATTGTAAAGCTGTTTTGAAAATAACACATGTACACATAGAGGGGAACACCACACTGGGGCCTATTTAAGAGTGGAGGGTGGGAGTAGGGAGAGCATCAGGAAAAATAACTAATGGGTACTAGTACTTTTGTCACCTGAGTGACAACCTGTACAACAAACTCCATGACACACATTTACCTATGTAACAAACCTGAAATGTACCCCCTGAACTTAAAAGTTTTTTTTTAAATAGTACATTCTTATTACAGCTAGATGAATATATGTAATATGTATTTAATAGTTAATAGCTCATTTTTCTTCTTGGAAAATAAGGCTTTTATTGGCTGAGTGAGGTTTTTAATATTTTTTAATCAAATGTCAGCTTTCGCACAGAAGTGGTATGGATTAATATCAAAGGATTCAAGTAATAACAGAAGCAAATCATACTTTTTCCACCTTACCTCTCTAGCTTCCTGATGCCTTGAAAAGTCATGCTTCTTTTAAAAGTAGTAATGATAAGGAAACTGTTTTGTTCTAAAATCTCGTCAATTTCTATATCCAAACCTTATACAATGTTAGTTAGCACCATTGTGAATATTAAGGACTTGCCCGATTTTCTAAAAGACTTTGTATTTACTTTAGCTATATGATAATTGCTGCAAATTGAATAATTTTAATAAAGTATTGTAATTTTAAAAAGGCTTAGACCCAGACTTTTCATATTTGTTAGCTAATATTTTCTCAGTTTATCTTTTGGGATCCATCTCTAATGTTCTGGTCATTGGTGACATATTTGTTGTCTGTGGCTTTTATTGCCAATTATATGGTGGCCATTTGGTGTTAAAAATATGTGTAAAGGAAAATGTATCCTTTAAAACATCTTGTACTTTGGATCAGACTCAACATAGATGAAAGTAATCTTGCAAGTTCATTAGTCCTTTTCCCTTTAACTTTAAATCTTTTACCAAAAAAAGGGGGAAAAACCCGTTGACTCAAAGCATATGTGATGGTTAAGGATCACTCACACAGGTGAGCTGAATTGAGCTCATTAGTTGTTAAATGCTTACAGCTGTTAGGTTTGACGTTGAGGAAATTATAGAAGACCAGACACATTTCTCCACTTAACTTTAACTGGGGAAGATTTGAAGCAAGCATCCTAAAGGAAAATATAACTGTTATGAGAATTCATTTTCTTAGATTTGCAAAGTAAAATAAAGAAAAAAATGAAAAGCAAAAACACAAACTTCCAAAGACTTCTTGAATTAACAAATATAGCAGGAGAGTTTGAACAGCATCTTGTTTTGAAAGGAAGTTTATAGTGGGAAGTAATTTAAACGTCTTAAAGTCAACTTAATGAAATGTTGAATTTCTCTGCGGAATTTCTAACATTTTTATCTCTCAAATTTTGATGACAGATTGAAATTTAAAACATTTCATCGAAAGTTGAAATCTTTTATATTCTATGTAATGGATTGAGACCTCCTAAAAATGTCAAAGACAGAATTATCTCTGTGGCAGATAGCCTAGAAAATGTTCTCAATTTAATGTTAGGAGCATAAAGCATGTGGATGGCTACGTTTAGAAGTAAAAGATAAAAACAATAACCTTGGAATTTTTTCTGAAGAGAGTTTTATTGCCTAAAAGCAGCAACAAGCATAGCAAAGTGAAAGATGTAGAGTTGCTCATTTCTGAAAATTGAATGTCTATTATCCAATCCATCTTGCACACAATTGCCACATAAAATATCATTATTGTTACAGTATTCTCTTACCCAAACACTTCTAGTGGATCCCAATTGGGAGCCAGATTAAACCTCGGAGTCTTCTTCCAGTAGGGAAGTCTCTCAAGTATTCAATCTTAACCCACCTGTCACTATATTAGGACTGACAGCCATGGTCCAAACTGAGGGATTGGTCAGCCTCCACAGTTTAAGCATCTAAATTGAAAGCCCAATATTACTGACACACAAAGGAGAAGGCAAACACTACACATCTAAACAGATTGCTTTTTAACCAAAGAAATTACAGAGTTAGAGAAAACGAATAATTGAAAAAAACTGTGTTGATAAGATTTAATCCTTGGGCTCGTGCTGAGTATTGGCAACCCCAGGGCATAGAGATTAATTGTGGGTGGAAAGGGTGAGAATCTTACCTTCAACAGAAGCAGGAGCGGAGTCACCAGGAACATATCACCTTTCTTATCAAACTCAGCCCCTCTTTACTCGATCCATTGTTCTTACTACATTCTACTGTGTCTTTGTTCATGTGCTTCCCCAGTCATAGAATATCTACGAAGGGGTAGTATAGTATAGTGTTTAAAATACAAACTGCCTGTGCTTTAATCTGCCACTTACTTCTTTTTTCTTTTTTCTTTTTATTGTCTTTTATTGTACTTTAAGTTCTGGGGTACATGTGTAGATCTTGCAGGATTGTTGCATAGGTACACACATGCCATTGTGGTTTGCTGTCTCCATCCCCCGTCACCTATATCAGGCATTTCTCCCAGTGTTATCCCTCCCCAACCTCCACACCCCCCACTGTCCCTCCCGTAGCCCTCCACCCCAGTGTGTGATGTTTCCTCCCTGCGCCCATGTGTTCTCATTGTTCAATACCAACCTATGAGTGAATACATGTCGTGTTTAGTTTTCTGTTCTTATGTCAGTTTGCTGAGAATGATGGTTTCCAGATAAATCGACGTCTCTATAAAGGACACGAACTCATCATTCTTTATGGATGCATAGTATTCGATGGTGTATATGTGCCACATTTTCTTTGTCCAGTCTATCATTGATGGCATTTGGGTTGGTTCCAGGTCTTTGCTGTTGTAAACAGTGCAACAATGGACATGTGTGTGCATGTGTCTTTATAATAGAACAGTTTATAATCCTTTGGGGATATACTCAGTAATGGGATTGCTGGGTCAAATGGAATTTCTGTTTCTAGATCCTTGAGGAATTGCCACACTGTCTTCCACAATGGTTGAAATAATTTACACTCCCACCAACAGTGTAAAAGTGTTCCTATTTCCCCACATCCTCTCCAGCATCTGTTTTCTCCAGATTTTTTAATGATCGCCATTCTAACTGGTGTGAGATGGTATCTTAATGTGGTTTTGATGGCTGAATAGGAACAGCTCCGGAGTGCAGTTCCCAGTGAGAGAGATGCAAAAGGTGAGTGATCGCTGCATTTCTAACCGAGTTACCAGGTTCATTTCAATGGGACTGGTTGGATAGTGGGTGTAGCCCAAGGAGGGTGAACCAAGGCAGGCATTAAATGAATAATAAGAGAATACTGTGAACAACTGTATGCTCATAAATTCAAAAATGTAGAAAAAAATTATCGATTTCTTAAAAAACAACCAACTACCAAAAATGAATTTTAAAAAATTATATAAGTGATATAATTAGTCCTATAACTAACAAAGAGAATGAATTTGTAATTTAATAAGTCTCCTCTTATCTGTCACTATGTGAGACATACTTTTAAATTCCACCATAATTGTGAACACCCCAGCCACATGGAACTTTAAGTTCATTAAACCTCTTTCTTTTCTAAATTTCCCAGTCTCGGGTATGTCTTCATCAGCAGAGTGAAAATGGACTAATACAGTAAATTGGTACCAGAGGAGGGGGTGCTGCTGATAAGATACAAGAAAATGTGAAAGCAAGTTTGGCTTTGCCCAAAATGCTGATAGTAATATGAACAATAAAGTCCAGGCTGAGGTGGTCTCAGATGGAAATGAGAAACTTGTTGGGAACTGGATCAAAGAGACTGACAGCATTTTGCCCCTGCCCTGGAGATTTGTGGAACTTTGAACTTGACAGAGATGATTCAGCCTGACAATACAATTAAGAAGAAAATTTCATTTTCTGAGGAGGAATTCAAGCCGGTTTCAGAAATTGGCATAAGAAATGAGGAGGCAAATATGAATTCCTAAGACAATGGGGAAAATGTCTCCAGGGCATGCCAGAGATCTTCAAGGCAACCTCACCTATTAAAGACCTAAAGGCCTAGAAGAAAATGGCTTCATGGACTATGCCCAGACTCCCCGTGTGGTGCGCAGCCTAGAGATTTGGTGCCCTACATCCGAACCACTCCAGCTGTGGCTGAAAGGGGCCAATGTATGGTTCGGCCTGTGGCTTGAGAGGGTGGAAGCCCAAGCCTTGGCAGCTTCTATGTGGTGTTTAGCTTTCAGGTGCACAGAAGTCAAGAATTGAGGTTTGGAAACCTTTACCTAGATTTCAGAAGATATATGGAAACACCTGGATGCCCAGGCAGAAGTTTGCTGCAGAGGTGGGCTGCTCATGGAGAACCTCTGCTAGAGCAGTGCAGAAGGGAAATGTGGGATCAGAGCCCTCACACAGAGCCCTTACTGGTGTACCACCTAGTGGAGCTGTGAGGAAAGGACCACCATCCTCCAGACCCCAGAATGGTATATCCACCAACAGCTTGCACGGTGCACCTGAAGAAGCCACAGACACTAAATGCCAGCCCGTGAACGCAGCCAAAAGGGAGGCTATACCATGAAAAGCCACAGGAATAGAGCTGTCCAAGGCCATCAGAACCCATCTCTTGCCTCAGCATGACCCAGATGACAGACATGAGGTCTAAGGAGATCATTTTGGAACTTTAAGATTTGATTGCCCCACTGGATTTCTGATTTGCATGGGGCACAGAATGTTACTTACAAACAAAACAAACAAATGAACAAACAAAAATAACTATGATGCACACAGCAACTTGAATGGGTCTCAAGACATTTATACTGATTAAAAAAATTTATCTCAGAAGTTTACATAGTGCATTATCCAATTTATGTGACATTCTAATAACAATAAAATTAGAAAGACAGAGAACAATTTACTGAGTTTCAAGGATGGGGAAGTGGGAGAAAAATGGTTGTGCTTATAAATGGTTAGTGTGAGAGTTCTTTGTGATGTAAATTGTGTTTATCTTGACTATAGCGGTAGTCATGGAAAATTCTACAGGTGATAAAATTACACAGAATGTAACACACACTTACCTGCACACACATGTGTGCATGTAAATCTGGTGAAATCTGAAGAAGGTAAATGGATTTTATTTCTGTTGATTTATTAATGTGATACTGTACTGTGTTTATAGCAGACATTACCATCAGGAGAATCTGAGTGAAGGATATAAGACATCTATTTCTCACAATTGCCCGTAAATCTCCAATTATCATAAAAAATAAAATTCAAGCAACTTTGCAGTATCATTTTAGTGCTGATAAACTCTCAACAAAGTAATAAAAAAATACAAAAAAGAATATAGTATTGACATATGCAACAACATTGATGACACTCAAAATTATGCTGAGTGGAAGAAGCTAGATAAAATTAAGTACCTAATCTGATCCCATTTATATGAAATTCTAGAATTGCAAACTAACCTACAGAGACAGAAGGAAGATCAGTGAGTTTTTGGGAATTGGGAAGAAGTGGGAGGAAAAAGTACAAGGTGGCAAAAAACTAAACAAACCTGATGTGGTGACAGATAAAGTTATTTTAATTGTGGTGATGGTTTCACAGGTGTATATGTGTCAACTCTAATTAATTGTTTATTATTACAGTCTGTTACATCTGAATAAAGCTGTTTAAAAGAAAACCAAAAGATGCCAGACACGAGGACCAAAATATGAGTATTTGAAGAAAAAAATGCATTCCACCCTTGACATAATTAGTATATTTAAAACCAAATGAGGAATGCTTTTTAATGCCCCCTCCTCAGTAGAACACATTTTCAGTAATAATCATAAATCAAAACAAGAAATAACAAGGATTAATAAAGAAATATGGTGTAATTGTTTTAAGTGAGCCATATATATGTATGTATATATGTATTAGTAAAGGTAAAATATAAAATGGCATTTTAAGAAACCCAAAAATTGTGCAAAAGGGACAAATTAGTCAATAAATTACCCAGTTGATGTCACATTGTATTTCTTTGAATTGGTCTGTGGTTTTAAAATAAGTATTAAACAGTTAAAGAAGAATACATTTCACTTTTAAAGATACAGTTCAACTTTACAAAGTATTTTTGTTTAAATGAAGTAAAAATTTGAACTTCTCAAACAAACATTTATACTTTGCCATTCATATTTTGTTATATTAACTTAGGCATCATACAAACAAGTGGTCACATGGAATGACAGCACCTGAAAAACTCAAATTATCCCTTTATTTTAAAATCAATCAATCATTGTACTATTATTGTTTTATAAATATTTTAGAAATCTAAATGCTAGTATATGTGTGTCATATAGGGCCACGGATTATGACTCAAAGTGCACTGCAAGAAATACCAGATCCTTAGGAACTTGCTTTAGAAAGAAACAGCAACAATTGAGTCATATGATATCTGAGGCCAATGGTATAAAAGAAAATTATCTGCATCAATTTCCTTCTAGAATACAATGAGTATTCATTAAAATATAATGATAAATTGTGCTATTTTTGGACCACTCTCACAGAACCACGATTAAAACTTACTGACCACAGCAATCTTTTAAAAAGTAGACCAACAAAACATTTTCGAGGAAGGAAAGATAAAATAGTTGTTCTAAGAAGCTGGCCCAGACAAAAAAAAGAGTATATATCTTCTAATTCCATTCTTATAAACCTCTAGAAAATAGAAATTGATAATCACAGAAAGCCGATCACATCAGTGGTCAGTGATTTCATTTTATTTTATTTATTTTTTTTAGAATGGTGGTTGAAATATGGGCAGGGAAGAATTGCCAAAAGGCATAAGAAATTTTTAGGGGGTTATGGGTGTGTTTACTCTTGTAGTCATGGTGATGGTTTAACAAGTGCCTATGTGACAAAACTCATCAAATTGTATGCTTTTTAAGCATGTGCACTTGGTCATATGTAAATTATACTTCAGTAAAGCTGTTTAAAAATGATATTCTCTTCACAGATAAAAACAGCTTTGGAAAAATAAAAATAAAAGATGTTTGGAGAGAGAGCTATGTTGTTTGAAAATTCTCTGTAGACAGTGATCTCATTCATGGCCTCCTGATCATCCCAGGCATACCCCTCCCAGCACAATGAGGAGCCACACCTTTCAGTTTTGATTGGTCAGCAAGGCACTCTCCCAGCCAATGAGAGCTAAGAGACACTAAGGCAAAGCTCTCATTCAAGTCCTGTGCTACAGGCAGACCACTCCCACTGCCCTGCTCCCCTCAAGCTTTTTAAGAAAGTGGGTTAGTCAGTATTTGGTTGCTTATATCATAGGGTTGGTTGTACCCCATACCTACCACTATGAGATAGATGGCCCGCAGGTTATTTATTTGTCTATTATTGGGAATAGTACTGCCACCCACAAACCTCACCCCATACAGGTTCTGACAACACACTGAAGTCACGCCCCCTCATTCCCCACCAAAACACACACCGGTAGAAACATCAAGCCTCTTTACTCTTTGTGTACTAAAGTTTTCAGGAAAATTGTCTTCAGTGCTTAGTCCTGAGCCAGTCCTTACCCCCCCAATATCTGGTGTGGACCCGTTGGTCTGGCCCCAAACCCCACAGAACCCACCTGCCTGCCTTCTCACGCACATCTCCCTCTTCCCTTCACTTTTTCCTTCCCCACCATCAGAGAACCCACAGAAACATATCTTTTCAATTCAGGTTGATTTTATTTTCATGATTTTAACCTGTTGGTGTAGAATTCATTGTCTGTCTGATTGTTTACTTCTCAGTGGCCAGACCTCTAGAGACGTCACAGAGGTGAGGTCTCTCTTTTCCCTTTGAAATTATTGGCTGCTCAGGTCATCACTTGAAACGCTGGAGTTCTCCTCAGTCTTTTGGTCTTTTTCTGCCTCTTCTTTCTTCATTTTTTCTTTCAGCCGGTGATAATGACCATACAGTATTGGCCCTTTAGCTTTCTTAAGTTTTCTTGTAGGGGTGTCAGTTTCAGAGGCTTTTTGGCTTGAGCTTCCTCGAAGGGGTCTTTTTGCCTTCATGGTGGTCTTTAGCCCCTATAGAGACAACACAGGGCAGAGCGCATTGGTTTTGGGAAAGGTAGGAAATGCATAAGAATGGACTTTATGAGAAGGGGTGTGAATTGAGGAGGGAGTTTTGTGAGGCAAGGGAAGGATAGGAGTCTTGGGGTTGGGGAATCAGTGGGGCAAAGAGAAGGGGCTTGGGCAGGATTATCTCACCTTAACACCACTTCTGGATCTTGGTTGACAGGGAGTCTTCCCTTTCTTCCTCCCTTTGGTTCTTGGGGTTGATGGGGTCTGCTTGTCCACATCTTCATTAGGCTCCTGTGATTTACTGGCCACCTTCGCCATACTGAAGTCTCCCAGTGGTCTACTCAGAGCTCCTGACCATCCTATGTATACCCTTCCCAGCACAATGAGGAGCTATGCTCTTCAATTCTGATTGGTCAGCAAGGCACTCTCCCAGCCAATGAGAGCTAAGAGACACTGAGACGTCACAGAGCACTGCTTTTGTCACCTTTTTGTGAGGTGGGGGGAGGGTACCTGGGGAGGCTTAGACATCAGAATGTACCACTCCTGCCACCTCTGTTTTGGGGGATGATATAAAGACAAGGATAACCTGGTGGTAGAAAAGAGGATTTTCTATAACAGTCTCTTGTATGCCTTCCCAAACTGAATAGCCACCCCTCCTCATATACCTATGTTCAACTGTGGCGGCCCACATAGCAAACAGTTTCCTTCAATCTATTCCCCAAGGCCACACCTACTCATTGGTTTATTCTGCTGTCTCCCTCCCCAAGTCATTAGCTGTTATTTTTGATATTTTACCTAAAGTCCCTCTAAAAACAATATGGATATATTTCAGTGTCACCGGTGAGGTGAATAATTCTACAAACAAAAGACATTTCCCACAAATAAACACCTTTGTACCTATCACAGTTGGCATTAAAGGCAGCTTATTTTCATTAATATCCACTAGCCCTGCAATTGATGGAAAGGGATTTGAATTAACTGTCCATTTATGAATATTTCTTTTATCTTTACTTTTGTCCTATTCATGGACTCTGACCACATTATCATTATTGATTTTTGAAAGGTTATTTCTCTATTTTATTGGATTTTTCTGTCTGTCTTCCCAGTTCCTATTACTAATTTCTTTCCCACCAAAAGACACCTACATGTGAAACGCCCGATGTGTTTGAATGATGTTCTTTCATATATTTTTATTCTTGATAATCATGTGGACTTGTTAAATATGTACATTTGTGAATGTGTAAGCATTGTAATGAAACTGCTATATGCATCTCTTTTTCATTGCTTGTAATGTTGCATTGCGCTTGTTCATTTTCTTCTTCCTTTGAGGGTTACCTTTGTTGATGCTGTACCTTACTGCTACTAATGATGCTGCCACAAGCCTCATTAGTAGCTCATGACCTTTTGTGGAATTCTGCCTATGTCTCTTTAAGGTGTATATTCAGGAATAGAATTCCTAGGTAATTCCTAGGTAATAGACAATATAATTGTCTTAGTCGTTTCAGGGTGCTATAAGAGAATCTTACAGACTGGGTAGCTTAAACAATAAACTATTTATCACAGCTCTAAAGGTTTGAACTGAAAAATCAGGGCACCAGCATGGTCAGGTTCTGGCAAGGGCATTTCTGGTTATGTTCTCATATGACCTTTTTTTGTTGGGTGCATCAAGAGAGCCGGAAGTTTGGTGTTTTTGTTTTCATAAGGGCATTCATCCCATGATTAGATTAGGACCCCACATTCAAAACCTACTCCCACCCTAATTACCTACCAAACACTCCACCTCCAAATACCACATTGAGTATAAGAGTTTCAACATGCAAATTTGGGGAGGACACATTCAGTCCATAGCAATAAGGTTTCTAAATTTTGCTAGATTTTTCTCCAACATGATTGTAGCTATCTACCTTCCCCATAAAATTATATTATCTGTTTCCGGATATGCTTACCATTACTTGATTTGGAAGGCAGCTTCTGATATGATCTATAATGATCCTAGCCTCCTGATGTTCTTACCCTTGTGTAATACACTATGCTTGAGTAGCTTGATGTATTAGTCCATTTTCACACTGCTGATGAAGACCTATCAGAGATGGAGAAATTTAGAAAAGAAAGAGATTTAATGAACTTACAGTTCCACGTGCCTGGGGGCCTGAAAATTATGACGGAAGTTGTAAGGCCATATCTCCTGTGGCCTTACATGGTGACAGACAAGAGAAGAGACTTACTAAATTACAAATTCATTCTCCTTGTTGATTACAGGACTAATTATATCACACATATAATTTTATTAATTTTTTATTTTGGTAGTTTGTGGTTTTTTTAAGGAATTGTTCAATTTTTTCTACATTTTTAAATTTGTGAGCAAACAGTTGCTTGTCTCATCTGGGAAGTGTAATCGGACAGAGGATCGGGGACTTTACCACCTCGGCACTCTGGTTCAGATACTGCACTTCTGCCATGGCTGTTGCAACTAGCAGTCCAGGAGAACGCCACTAGGCTGAAAAGCACCAGAAATTACCAACAGAGATCTGAGCAACAGCTCCAGCCTGCCCAGAGCTGCAAGATCTGGGTGGAAGTTTTGACTAGCACCAAGTATGCTTGCAGGACGGATCTACCCAACTCCCAGGAAGAGGGAGAGCTGAAAGCAGGGAGAGAGGTGATATGGCTTGGCAGGTCACACCCCCACAAAGATCAGCAAACTGAAGCCCTCTCACTTGAGGGTTTCACAGCCAGCACATCAGTCTGAGCTGCACCCAGGACAATCGAGCTTGGTGAGGGGAAGGGTGTCTGCCATTGCGAAGACAGTTCTAATTTTACCTGTGTAAACAAAAGCCAGAGGATGCCTACACAGTAGCCGGGAGGCAGCCCAGAAGCATCTCTGCAGGCAGATAAGGGACAGACTGCCTCCTCAACCAGCTCCCTGACCCCTGAATAACAACAACAACAAAAAAACACCTCATACAGGAGAGCTCAGGCTGACACCTGGTGGGTACCTTTCTGGGACGAACCTACCAGAGGAAAGATCAGGCAGCAATCCTTGCTGCTCTGCACCCCATTTGGGTGATTCTCAGGCAAGCAAGTTCTGGAGTGGACCTCCAGCAGTCCTACAGCAGAGGGGCCTGACTGTTAAAAGGAAAATTAAAAAACGAAAAGAAATAGCTTCAGTATCAACAGAACGGACGTCCACTCAGAGACCCCATCTGAAATCACCAAGTTCAAAGATCACAGGTAGATAAACCCACGAAGTTGGGAAGAAGCCAGCACAAAAAGGATGAAATCATCAAGGACCAGAACACCTCTCCTCCTGCAAGGCATCACAACTCCTCACCAGCAAGGGAACAAAACTGGATGGAGAATAAGTTTGATGAATTGACAGAGGCAGGCTTCAGAAGGTGGATAATAACAAACTTCTCTGAGCTAAAGGAACATGTCCTAACCCAATGCAAAGAAAATAAAAACCTTGAAAAAAGGTTAGACGAAATGCTAAATAGAATAACCAAGTTAGAGAAGAACATACATGACTTGATGGAGCTGAAAAGCACAGCATGAGAACTTCACAAAGCATACACAAGTACTACTTACTTCTTGTATTACTTTGGGCAAGTTATTAAATGTGCTGTTTCATAGAGCGTTTAAGATTATTAAGTGAGCTAATATATAAAATGCTGAAGAATGTGCCTGGCATAGAGTAGTTGCTAGGTAAGTTTTTGCTATTAATATTTTTCTTCTTCCGTTCGTCAAAGAGCAGCTTAGCTCACATGAACTCTGGGAAGTTACATAACATACTGGTACTTCTTTAAACTCCTATCACTTATAATCGCTGTGAGCGTCCTTTGGTGTTTAATTTTATGTCACCATAGAAAATAATCCACAAACATTACAGACATGGGTCTTAACAATGAGGATACATCCTGAGAAATGAATTGTTAGGTTATTTCGTCACTGTGAAACCATCATAGAATATACTTACACAAACCTGGATGGTATAGTCTCCTACACATTTAGGGTATATGGTGTAGCCTGTTGCTACTAGACTATAAATCTCCATAGCATGTGAATGTACTGAATAGTGTAGACATTGGATAATACAATGATAGTTGTGTATATAACTATATATAAACATAGAAATGGTAATGTTATCAATAGGCAATAAGAACTTTTCAGCTCCATTATAATCTTATGGGTCCACCATCATATATTCAGTCTGTCACTGACTGAAACGTCGTTATGCAGCACATAACTGTATTTTAAACTGTCTTTTTAAATGTGTTTATGTCTTGTCTCTTCAAATAGACTATAAACTTGAGAACAGGAGCTATGCCTTATGCATTAATTTTCCCTCTAAACATATCATTGCGTAGAATAGACACTCGATGAATATTTTTAAAATAAATAAATCAATTAACTAGTTATCACAGGTGACAGATTTCACTCTAGACTCAAGAAGAAAGAAATGAGTATTTCTCCTTCTCTCAATTATAGCAGCAATAAATGCTAGTGGTTATGGTTTTACTCTAAAAAGAGAGTAACCTTATATTCTAATTATAGGCTCCCAGTCTCTTTTAAAGAAAAGGCATTTCAACCATGGCAAAACGTTTCCTAATGGGAGAGTAGCTATTCAGTGTTCAAATCTGAGCTAAGATTATAAACAGTTTCACATATTTTCTCGAATAAAACATAGAAATGAAACAGCAAAATAAAATTTCCAGGAAAGTTCTCTAAGATATTTCATAAGTAAGTATAAGACATCTAATGCAGTTATGGACCCACAGAACAGGACTTGATTAAATATTACATATTAAAATGTTCACAAACATAGTCAAAATTACAATGGTGCAGGAATTATAAACCACTTCTCATTATGACACATGTAGAGAATGGTGATAATGCTTACATGACACACTGAGGTAAGCAAAGAGAATTTCTCAAGTCGGGGTAATTGGTTCTAGGACTCTTGTCACTTTATTCTGAAGAACTCTGACAACCTCAGGTCCTGGGCTACTACTCTGAGTGCTGCAAAAATACAAATCTCAGCATACTTGTAATCCGTTCACAGCACACACATCACTTGAGGATTTCTGCTACTTTTGCAACATGAAGCACTTTAATCTGTAACTTTCAATGCAAAACAAGGAAGATGTGACAAGAACGTGTAAACCCAGATATGGCATTCGTTTTGTTGTATTACTGTGTGCAATAGTCTTTGAGTCTTGTTCAATTCAATAGTTGTATAGCCTACTATCAAGAAACATTCCTAGCAAAGACTGGTTTCAGTGCAAATCATACTATGTGTCACTTCATTTTTTTCTTACTATTCATTTATTAATGTACTCAATGAGCATTGACTGAGTATCAACTGTGTGCAAGATTCTGCGATTGATACAGATAAAAATGATACCATTAAATTCTGGTAGATACCACAGTGAGAAATGGGTCCGGCTTCATACCTCTGAGGCCATACTGGCCTCAAGCCTACCGGTGAACTGGGGGAGCTGAGCAGGAAATGCAAGGAACTCTGTCATACTGAGACTTTGATCCCTCCCCTCAGCCATTCATCAACTTGGCCCAGGGTTCTATGCAAAGGTGTTACTTTACTGTGAATAAATAGAAGACACCTATTGCCCCACTAGATCTGATGCTATTCTGGCTAATTTAGCAGCAAGATGGATGAGGCAAAAAGAATAATGGCCTTTGACCACCATGCTCCACAGATCTGTGAACTGGGACAAACACTGTGTCCCAATTGCACGTAATATCACCCTGTGTCAGCATTGATGGATAAAGGCCTCAATGGGTTGAAGGGGAGTCGAGGCCTTGAAGAACATAGACGGAGCATTTAGCTGCTATCAGCCATCTGACAGTTGGTCTTCATTGTACCAGACATTGATATTGCTAAAGAAAAATAATAGAATTACATACTACGCTTGAGCAACATGAAGTTCATAGAACTTTGGGGGAAGATTTATTAGTTGTTTATAAAAGATTTTTATATGTAATGTGAAAAAATTACTTTAAATTTTTGGAATGGTATGATAAAGTTGAGTTAGAAAATCATATGTCTTGTAAAAGAACTTTGGTAAAAAATCTTCAAAATCTTTTCTAGAAATGACATTTAAAAATGTATTTATTAGGCCACCTACAGAAGTGATGCACATTCATACTTGTTCAATCCATGAGTCAAAGAGGACATCTCAAAGCAAAGAAAAAATGTGTAGAACTGAATGAAAATGGAAGTAAAATATATCAAAATATATTGGATGCAGTAAATTAGAACTGAGATGATAATTTATAGCACTAAATCCTTACATTAGGGATGAAGAAAGTTTGCAAATTAATAATGTAAATTCCAACATTAAGAAGCTAGAAAACAAAAAGCAACATAAATCCAAAGTATGCACAATAAAGGATATAATAAAGATGACTGAAAATAAATTAAATAGAGAACTTTTAAAAGCAGAGAAAAGCAATAAAACCAAAGTTGATTTGTTTAAAAAACAAAAAAAAATTCAGGGACTTCTAGTAAGACTGATAAAGATAAAAAGAGAAATGACACAAATCACCAATATTAGGAATAAGAAGGAATATAGCACTACAGATCTTGCTGTCATTAATAATATAGTGATTGTATACTAAAAACAATTTTAGATTTATAAATTTAACAGTTTGAAAGAAATGAAAAAATACCTTTAAACCACAAAATATAAAAATATTAAACAAATAAAATGGATAATAAGAAAATTATATAACCATAATAGAAATTTTTTTGGTTTAAATCACAATAAGAAACAATTTTATAATGATAAAGACTTCCAAAAATCCACTCCTTCATTAAGTGATAAGTAAACAGACAAAAAATTGTCAAAATCAATGTTTTCAGAATGCTAGAAAATAACCCAATATTTGGCAATATTCAAAAAAAATTTATTGTGGAAATATAGCTAAATATATGTCAGAACAGCAAGGCTTGAAATATTATTTTCTCTGCCTTATTCCCATCATCCTCTGAAGTTCAGAGGTAAACTTTATAATGGTCTCTCAAGTATTATATCTGTGAAAATTAACAGCCTGACACACAATGAAGAAGAAAAACAAATTTGGAGCTCCCCAAAAGTGTAATCCCCAGATTATCGTCACTTTTTCATGTAATAGGCATTTTCCTACAAAGCTATACTGTCTGGGATTATCTTTATTTGTATTGACTCAGAGATGACTCTTTGGGAAGAGCCCTTTTCATAGAGCATTTACCAAAAATAATCAGTGACCATTCCTTAACACCATAACAAGACACTGAACAAAACAAGTTTTTAAAACTCTGGAGAATGAGATATCCATAGTAGGTTTTGAAAAGCTCCAACATAATCCTAGGAATCTAGAAGACCACATATATGCCTAGTTCTGCATTTATGTCCAGGAAAGACCTGAGAAGGACCTAATCTCTTACCTATGGCTAACTTTGAGACTCTATGAAAAGATGAAGTGAAATTTAAGGCAGAGATGTAAACTGCCTGCTGGGGCATTGAAGGCATGCCCTGACACACACAGAGAGCCACCTGCAAAGACTGGGAGACTTAATGGTTCAAAGGTTTTAAGGAAATAATTGTCTATCATTAACTGATCACTACGATAACTGAGCAGAGACTTCAATGGCAGTACACACAAAAAATATGGACTTTACAAATTGGTCTAAAAATCACTAAAATGAGTGCAAGAGCAGCAGAAGAAACAACTACAACAACTAACAGAAACAATAAGCCCTGGGAGAGGGAGGGAATCTGATCACCAGAGTTGGCACATTATGTTGTTTAAAATGTTTGGCAATTAAAAATTATGACAAATTAGAAGAAATGGGAAACTATGACCCATACGCAAGTAAAAAAAGAGATCAAAAAAATTGCCTCTGAGGTGGACAGCATGTGGGATTTACTAAAGACTTTAAGTCAGCTACTGTAGTCATTAAAAATGAACCAAAAAGAAATTATGGAGTTAAAAAGCAAAATAACTAAAATGAAAATATTACTAGAGGTTGAACAGAAGATTTAACTGGCAGAAGAAAGAATCAGAAAACTCAAAGACAGAACAATTGAGAATAACCGCCTAAGAAACATAAAGAAAAAAAGAGGGATGAGAAATGAACAGAGCCTTAGAAACCTGTGGAATATTATCAATTGTATCAACATGTGCATAATGAAAGTTCCAAAAAGAGAGGAGATGGGGTAGGAACAAAATAATATTTTAAAAAACAATGGCTCAAAACTATCCAAATTAACACACACACACACACGCACATGCACGCACACACACACATGCACACACACACACATTAGTTTACATATCCAAGATTCTCAATGAAGTCCAGGTAGTATATCACAAAAAGATCCACACCTGGACACATCATAGTCAGATTTTTGAAAGACGAACAGTGATTTTGAAAGCATAAGGAGAGAAGCAACTCATCATATAAAAAAACTCTTCAATACAATTAAAGGCTTGTCATCAGAAACCACAGAAATGAAAACACTATGTAATGATATATTCAAAGTGCAGAAAGCAAAATATTATCAATGACTCTATACCCAGCAAAATTGTCCTTCAAGAATGAACAAGAAAATAAAAGAGAATGTAAAGAATGAAGGAAAAGTAAAGACATTTTCAGATAAAGAAGGAGACAAATTGTCATGGATAAAATTGTCTTGGCCATGTGTGGTGGCTTATGCTTACAACCCCTGCAATCTGGGAGGCCAAAGAGGGCAGATTGCTTGAGGTCAGGAGTTAGAGAACCCCGTCTCTATTAAAAATACAAAAATTAGCTGGGCATGGTGGCAGGAGCCTGTAATCCCAGCTATTTCAGAGGCTGAGGCTTGAGCTCAGATTTCACCACTGCACTCCAGCCTGGGTGACAGAGTAAGACTTTGTCACAGAAGTAAATAAATAAATAAAAATAATAACTGTCTTATAAAAAATACTAAAGGGAGTCCTTTAGGTCGAAACAAAGAACACTAGACAGTAACTCAAATCCATACACAAGAAAGTAAAGAGCACTAGTACAGATAACTATGTAGGTTAAATGTTAAACAATATATAAACGCATTTTTGTTTTTGACTTTTTTTCCCAAATTTTATTTTATGTTCAATGGTTACATATGCAGGTTTCTTACAAAGATATATTGTATGACATTGAGGTTTACAGTATAAATGAATCCTTTTCCCAGGTAGTGAGTATAGTACCCAATAAGTACTTTTTTTAGCCCTTGGCCCCTTCCTCCCACTTCCTTTGTATATTTCCTAGTGTTTATTGTTTTCATGTTTATGTCCATGCAGACTTATAGTTTAGCTACCATTTATAAAGTGAGAACATACAATATTTGATTTTTTGTTTCTGTGTTAGTTCACTTAAAATAATGACCTATAACTGGATCCAAGTTACTGCAAAAGACATAATTTTATTCTTTTTATGGCTACATGGTATACCATGGTGTATATGTGCTACATTTTCTTTATTCAATCCAGAATTGACAAGCATCTGGGTTAATGTAATATCTTTGCTATTGTGAATAGCACTGTGATAAACATAGTGCTATTCACAATAGCAAAGATACTATATGTGTATGTGTATGTAAAAGACACATGTATATGTGTCTTTTTTGTAAGTCAACTTACTTTCCTTTGAGTATACACCCAGTGATAGAATTGCTGGATTGAATGGTAGTTTAACTCTTAATTCCTTGAGAAATCTCCAAACAGCTCTCCACACTGGCTGAACTAATTTACATTCCCACCAGCAATGTATAAGTGTTCCGCTTTCTCTGCAGCCTCACCAGCATCTGTTGTAGTTAATCTTTTTGATAATAGTCTTTTTGATAAAGGGAAATGTACCCGGTGTCTGTCAGAGGGTAGCAGGGTTTCCAATGTTAATGAAGCTTAGCCTAAAGCTACCTCCTTACATATTTATGTTCTGCCTAAAAGTTTTTCTGTACATTGTGAACTATAACAAGTGGAGGAGTAAACAGACTATAGCCTACATTTGTCCCAGTCACCGAGTTTTGGCTAATCAAATGTTGCCAACTCTTTGAACCATGTTCAAATAAGACAAACTCTGAGCTGTAACCAATCCAGCTGTTTCTGCATGTCACTTTCCTTTTTCTATCCATAAATCTTCTTCCACCACATGGCTGCACTGGAGTCTCTGAGCCTACTTTGGCTTAGGAGGCTGCCCAGTTCATGAATTTTTTATTGTTCAATGAAATTCCTTTAAATTTAATTCTGCTAAAGGTTTTTATTAATCACTGGAAAAGCTGCAGAGAAAAGGGAATACTTGTAGTCTGTTGATGAAAATGCAAATTAGTTTAGCCACTGTGGAAATCACATTGGAGATTTAAAAAAGAACTTAAAACAGAATTACCATTTGACCCAATAATTCCATTATTGGGTATATATCCAATAGAAAACAAGTCATTCTACCAAAAAGACACATGCACTTTTATGTTCATTGCAGTGCTGTTCACAGTAGCAAAGAAATAGAAGGAACCCAGATGCCCATCAAATCTGGATTGGATAAAGAAAATGTGGTACATATATACCATGAAATATTATTGCAGTCACAAAAAGAATGAAATCATGTCCTTTGAAGCAACATGTATGCAGCTGGAGGTCATCATCCTAAGCAAATTATCATATAAATGGAATACTAAATACTACGTTTACTCACTTATACGTGAGAGCTAAACAATAGGTAATTTTGGACATAAAATGGCAACAATAGACACTGGATACTACTAAAGGAGGAAGAGGCAAGAGTTGAAAAACTAACTATTTTTTTCATATGTTTGTTGGCCTCATGTATGTCTTCTTTAGTAAAGTATCTGTTCATATCCTTTGCACACTTTTGAATGGGCTTGTTAGTTTTTTTCTTGTAAATCTGTTTTAGTTCTTTGTAAATTCTGGATATCAGCCCTTTGTCAGATTAGTAAACTGCAAAAATTTTTTCCCATTCTGTTGGTTGCCTATTCACTCTAATGACTGTTTCTTTTGCTGTGCAGAAGCTGTGGAGTTTGATTAGGTCCCATTTGTCTATTTTGGCTTTTGTTGTCAATGCTTTTGGTGTTTTGGTCATGAAGTCCTTGCCTACACCTATGTCCTGAATGGTTTTGCCTAGATTTTCTTCTAGGGTTTTTATGGTGTTAGGTCTTATGTTTAAGTCTGGATTTAATTTTAGTGTAAGGTGTCAGGAAGGAACCTGGAAACCAACATTCTCAGCAAACTGACAGAAGAGCAGAAGATCAAACACCTCATGTTCTCACTCATAGGCGGGTGTTGAACAATGAGAACGCATGGACACAGGGAGGGGAGCACTACACACTGGGGTCAGTTGGAGGGAAATAGGGGAGGAACGGTGGGGGGTGGGGAGCTGGGGAGTGATAGTAAGGGGAGAGAAGCCAGATGTAGGTGATGGGAAGGAAGGCAGCAAATCACACTGCCACGTGTGTACCTATGCAACAATCTTGCATGTTCTTCACATGTACCCCAAAACCTGAAATATAATAAAATAAATGGGAAATAAATAAATAAATAAATAAATAAAATATTAAAAAAAAGAAAAACTAACTATTGCATAATATGCCCAGTAAGTGGGTGACGGGATCAATCATACCCCAAATCTCAACATTATGCAATATACCCAGATAACAAACCTATACCTGTACCCTCACTGAATCTAAAATTAAAGTTGAATTATTTTTAAAAAATAAGTAAAAATTTAAAAAGTTACCATTCCTCCTTCACTCACAATCTAGTAGAAGAGACATGCATATGAATAACCAAACTAAAATATAGCATAATCGCGGTGTGTGTGTGTGTGTGTGTGTGTGTGTGTGTGAAGTGTCAGGTCTTTGTTAGCATCAGCTGGGGTATTCACCCCCAACTACCCACTGGAATGCGCTGTATCTTGCCTACCCAAGGGCTAGGGGCAACAGCCTTGATTAATCATACCCAGAGAACTGCTGAATTTAGCTACAACACTTGAGTGCAAACAGTGGATTAGTTTATCCTAATGCCATATATATGTGGTGCCAGAGCCTACAGAGCCTTTAGAAATGTAATGCCCTGTCCTCATCATTGCCTCATTAATGTACAACTATAGAAAAGCATCATGGTGACAGGTTGCAAAATCATTATACTTTTGTGAAACAGTTCTTTCTCATGATCTGAAGATCCAATCTGAGTTTTGCCAAACATAACTATTAATGTAACAAACATTCTTTGGCTTGTGTATGGGTTCCCTTTAAAGCAAACCAAATACAATGTTAGCATGGGTTCAGCAGTAAGTAACTTTTCTACTTCAACTTGGGTCTTACTGAGAAACCAATGACTCTTCCAAAAAGTAATCTATTTGTTGGTGTTTTTATTATGTAACTTCTTCTATATTTATCAATAAAGTAGAAAACTAGTATGATTAGACAGTATAATTGGTATAAAGTTCACAAAATCTTTATGTCACAAAAGAAATGGTGAAAATGCAATTTCAGGCAAGACTGAAATAATGGTAAAGTTCTAAAATATCAACATGTTCTTAAAAATGACCATAAAAATGGGTGATAGATTAAATTATGTATTCCATAAAAAATACTTAAATACATTAACTTTCAATCATTGTAAATTTATGATTTTATTTCTTTTCAGTTCTAGTAAAAATTTGAACTATTTATACCATTCTCTGCAACCAAGATATTACATTATACTCTATCATGTGCATAAGTATGTGGTCTTCAATCCAAAATCAAAATTCTGCCATCTTTAACAGATTAAATTAAAATATAATAACTTGATCAAAAGGTACTATAATTTAAAGGTTTTCTATTTTATTTAACTTTAAAATTTCTGACTCTAAGGCAATTTAAAAAATAAAGTCAATTGACATGTAGATACATTTAAGCTAAGAAGAAAGATCCTGTAAATATTTTCTGTACATCTGCTGACTATAATGTATGTATACATATCAATGTGCAGTACAAATTTGTAAACATGAACATTTGAAACTTTGAAAGGAAATTATACTAGTCTTTTTCCTCTCAGTATTTTATTGAAACAGCATGTCAAAAGTTGGCCAGTACCACACATGTAAATAGTTTTAATGCTGAATATGTTTCCAGTGTTCTGCATATCTTTTTCTTCTGTTTTATGTTGTCAACCAACCCATGTTTATTTGCACAGTTTTAATACAAATTATCATTTAATTGCAGACCAAACTTAAGAAGATTAAATGTATACCAAGGCATTTATATCAAAGCAACTGCCTAAGTTATGTATTTGGTTTGTTTTAAACTGCTCCAATAAACATGTTAAATTCTAGTGAAATCAGCTGGTAAACTGTTGTGTTGTATAACACAATATTATTGTTATGTTGGCTAATTAAAAATTTTTAATCACATATGCAACATATCTCTAAATCTGAGTAAAAGTATTGTACTTTCACCCTGTCAATTCAATTCACAAAGTACAGTACATACAGTTGCACATTTCTAAGTGTGTTTAAATATTCCTTTCCCCAAAAGTATCTATAATTAATAGTATAAGTGTGTAATGACTAGGTGTCCTTTGTACCATCTCTTATTAGGGAGAAGAGGGAGAAAAAGAAGCACACCGTAAATTATTTAACAACAAAACAAAATTAAAACACCACTGATTTTATGTGTGTGTATGTGTGTGTGTATATACACATACATGTTATAGTGTGACATCTGGAATTTATAAAACCATATTCAGATAAGGAAAATACCTGTTAGTGAGATGTAGTAAAGAGATAATGACTGCATACTAACTTACTGTATACATATAATTTGATTATCTTAAAGCATCTAAATTTTGTCATCACCATGTTTATAGACATTTGTAAAATATATATCTGTTTTTATTTTATTTTTTTGTAAAATATATTTTAAATGCTTATACAAAACATTTATTTCAATCATGTTCTTGCTCAGAATTACACCAGTACCACTTAAAAGATACAAATTATCTGGTTTATGTGAGCCATGGTTTACCCCCAGGGTGCATAATAAAAAATGATTAGGAGGCTAAAAGGGAAATCTTCCATAATGTCCATTGCAGATGCTTGTCCTTATTCACATTTGGCACCTTGTCAAGTTGACAGCACATAGGACTTTGGTAGTTCAAAGAATGGTTCACTGAATCATCACTTGTTGATTTGTTTATCTCTTTTCATGCCACAGATATGCTTCAACCTCACAGAGGGATGAAGTCATGTCAATTCCCAGACTATATGTACAAGCCATGTTTAATAGCAGTGAAATATCATGAATATCTAACTTCACAGCTTGAGGAAAATTAACCTTGTCATTTTCAAGCAGAGAGAATAGGAGCAATGATAAGTGAGTTTGAAGGCTCTAAAATTATGTAATATAAAATTATATATGATACTTTAAAATGTAATTTCCAGAGGGCTTAACCCCTCTGTATGGTGAAAAGAAACAATAGTATTAGAGTTTGATGTTGTAAATTATATTACCTAAAGCTATATATTGATCTTTAAAGTGTAATGAATAGAGAATTTATCTACTTAGCTATGTGTTCTGTAACCAGGCTCATACTTTAGGTCCTTGATTTCAGCTTGACTGATTGTTCCACAAAATAATACCTTTCTGGCCAGGGAATCTGACTACAGGTCTGAGCTTGACTGGGGACTGTGCAAGGGTAAAGTAACATTTATTTATTTTCTAACTCAACATACAAATTTCCCAGAGTTAATGAAATGCTTACTTTCCCTATATTTATTTGTGGTAAGTCTTATAACCAGGTCAGGTTAAGAATCAGATTTTATAAATTTAGAGAGCTGAATTAAGGAGGAACATAAAAGGAAGAAGTGATGCCCATATATGTATGGATAAATCAGATGGAAATCGAGGTTTTAATTATTAGACTTTGGGGTTTATTATCATTTGGCCACTTTCATCAGCTGTTTCACAGTTTGTCCAACAAGAGTAGCTTTGGATGTTTGTAGGTTTCCAAAGCAAGTCTAACTTTTAGTTGATGCAGGTGAAAGTGATAGAATTACATAGCATTTTGTTTTTCATTTTATAACCATAGCATCAATTTACCCAGTTACTTGAGTTTTGCACCATCCATTAAGGAGTACGAATTTATTGAACAGAAAACAGTGAAGGCACTAAATATTTACTCTGCATGAATTAGAGCTATTAGAATATTTCCGCAAATGAGTCACCTACTTAGAAGCGGGGGACTGCTTACTGAATCTCTTAGAGTTTCTTCCATGTCTAATTATCTATGAAGGCTTTCCCTTGGTTACTTCTCCAATTAAAAGTGCAAAATGTCAATTTATGAATATTATATAATGTAGCTTAAGATAAATGTTTACCTTCTTGTATTTAAACATTTGCCCCTTTATATTAATCACCATTGCCAATGTAATTACATATTATTAATTTTATATAGGTAATATATAGTCATATTATCTGAAGCATACAGAATAGGGTATATGCATTCTGGAGAAGCTCCAAAATTAATGCCTCCTTTTAAATAATCACTAAAAAGTTACCCAGCTATTTCTTTGATTTTTCAGTTGAATGCTTGCTCTTGCCAATTATTGAAGATTCTTCCATGTAGATATCATAATGTTTCATTTGTAATCTGACATAAAGGTTTCTGCTTAGAAAGTAACAACCCATTTTCTAATCAAAGTTAGCCTATAGATTTCCTGTTTTGGAGTAAACAAAAACAAAATGTGCTTTCCTGTTTTAATTTCTGGTTTAATAAACCTGAGTAGTATATATTTTGTTCCTTAAAGACTTTTGTAACAGCATCTAATTACATTAGATCACAAATAATACTTCATCTTGACTGGGATACTTAATTTGAATGCAATGATTTGCTGTTCTATCCTTACTCCCAGGAGGGAAGGGCACGTAATTTTAATACATATATAGGATGACAAATTTATAAGGCATATGTGGGATGAAATAATCATTTTGGGCAAAATAAATTATTAATATGCTCTCCTTTATATGTGTTGGAAAAATTAGAAAAATCAGTTTAGCCGTTTGCTTAGTTTGTCAAAAGTCATTCCATTGTGATATTAAAGGGCTTGGCTTATAAAATGCCTAGAGTTATTGGCATGAAAATAAAAATCTGATTTATCATAAAGATACGCAGGCTATATATAGGTTATACATCATAATTATTTTCAGAAATTTAGAGCCTGGTGAAAGGAAACTTTTCAACTTCATAAGCTTAAAGTATTAGTCTACGTTTGTCTAATTTACTTTGATTGACACAATCATACCAGAATAATGATATTTTCATATTTATGGATTAAAATATATTCTCTCTCTTATAATCATGACTTTAACTTCTTAGAAAACTATAACAATATATTTTGGCTAATAGTGTATAAAATATCAGGTGTGTTAAAGGAATAAGGGAACAAGTTTTATCAGGGAATTATCCAAAAATAAAAGAAAAGCAAATTTATTTAGAGTGTTTTACTTTTTATTTTATCATTGTGTTTCTTCAAGATTAAATGGTCGTTAGGCTGCAAAGATAAATAAAATATAATACTTGAAAATTTGTGTTCTTATTTGCATCATAAAGTGAGATTAGTAGTTTATTCAACAGCAAAGTATAAAGATATAAAGCAAACAAATAATTAAATTTTCTTCTACAACTACTAGATAATTACACTAAAGCCAATCATCATGGTTAAAACTGAAATTGTTTCACTGCTTTCATAGGAATGACATCCACCTTCTTCTGGTGATTGTAACTGTGTAAAATGCAGTTATCATGGTAAACTAGCTTCACTTAATTGAAAATCCCATCACTTTGCATCAATTTTCACTGGTGGAATGTCATCAAATAATATTTATTGCATATCTCATTTTGAAGCTGAAGGTCACTGTAATCAGAGGTTCCTATTGGTTACATTTGACGTTATAAACAGCTCATGAATATTTATTTGATAAGGCACTTTAAATCTTTAAATGCATAACAAAGAAATACCATATTGTAATGACGCTTTTCAAGCCCAATAGCTGTTGAAGTTTCTTTGGCTACAAATAAAGAAAATATTTTCTTAAATGTAACTGTTCCAGAAATGCTATTGTTTCACTAAAGGTAATGGTTAATTGCTGGATACCAACAAACATCATTACATTTGCCTTCTCTAAAAGAAACTTGACTGTTGTCATTCACTTTAAGATGGTTGGAAGCATTTATCAGTCTAGATGACATAAGGAATTGCGTCCATAAAAGCCATAGGAAGGAGGAAAGGAGCAACTAAGTGCTTCCTGGGTGATGGGGCTTGGCAGAAAAATATTTCCAGGTGCCTGTAATCCATATAACATTTGACCAGTAGAAATAGGTGCTTGTAGACCCTGATCACTGGAGTCTGCAGATGAACCACTTTTTGAATTGGTGACCTCCAGGGAAGATAACACAGGCACTTCCATCATGAGTGGGGCAAAAGTCTGAGAACTGTTGCTGCTTGCTAGTCTTTCAGAAGCAGGTAAAACAAGAGGTTGCTGTTGCCAAAAATTAGTTGGACAAATCTTGCAACAAAGAGGCAGGTTGATATTGTGCAAGGGCATTCCAAGAGAGCTTGTAGGTAAATGAAACATAGGTGAAAAGCAAGGCGGAGAAAGTAAGGAGTTCAAAGGAGAGGGGGCCCCTCCACTAGAGGCCACTGGAGATGAGCCACTGCTTCCACCTGTGAATGACAATTCACTCAATGAATAATGAACTTGATGTTCCTGCTATATTACTAATAATTTCCATCATTATCCTTGCTTCATCCTTAGATTAAATTTCCTTGTAAGTTTACAGCTCTTTTAGCTTCTTTGAGAAAGGATATGCTCATTCTTCTGACCAAAGTTGAATATAGCATCTATACCAGGGATCCCTAACACCTGGGTTACCCACTGGTACAGGTTTGTAACCTGTTAGGAATCTGGCTGCACAGCAGGAGGTGAACAGTTGGCCAGTGAGCATTAACTGGCTTCCTAGGCAGTGCCTCCTGTCAGATCAGTGGCAGCTTTAGCTTCTCATAGGAGCACAAACCCTGTTGCGAACTGTGCATGTGAGGGATCTAGGTTGAGTGCTCCTTAATGATAATCTAACTAATGCCTAATGATCTGCGGTGGAATAGTTTTATCCCGAAACCATCCCCTCCCAACCCCCACCATTTGTGGAAGAATCGTCTTTCACAAAACTGGTTCCTGGTGCCAAAAGGTTGGGGAACACTGATCTATACTACTACCATTATTACTTTTAGCACTGCTACCATGTATCATGTATTAAGTATTCATTTGCTCAAATATTGTGCTAGGCACTTATTTTTTGAACCACATTTGTCCAAATAATTATAAAGAAGTCTAATTATGACTCAGAGTCAATTACAGCTTAAAAACACAAACTAGTTTTATTATTTTAAAACCTTAAAAATTACTAAAATTAGTTAAGATGAACAAATCGATTGGTTGGTTGGGATTATATCGATTTAATTTATAGACAGAATGTATAGATTTCCTGTACATTGATTTCTTAAAATTCCTCTGTCAAAAGGTACATTTATGTAAAAATTCCTCTGACCAAAGTGTATTGATTTTAAAAATTCAATACCAAACTAGTAAGTCATTTATTTGCAATTTGAGAGCATTCTGGATCTCTTAAATAATTAAGAAAACTGTGTACTTTTATTATTTAAGGAACATTTTTAACTTTTTCTTTATTAATGCATACTGTTTTGACTTGGATATTTTAAAAGTATGCTTCTTAGATGATATTAGTTAAATCGACACTGTAAAATAAGTGTTTACATTTTTTCAAGCAACTCCCTAAACCACATCAATACAGTCATTCCAGTGAAATATTTCACCAAATGATGAGACTTCACTTCTTCCCCTTTCAGTTAGTTGATACGGCGCCATGCAAAACTCAGCCTAACTATAATGTTGATTTTGCTTGGTAATTGTAACCTTCAATTATGGTCAAAGACAAGCAACTTTGATGGAGTAAAGACAAAGGGATAAAAAAATTCCATGTCATTTTCAAATAAAAATTATTATTAATTATCAGAGCAAATTAAGGCATTCTTCCACCAGAAAACCTACATTATTTGATTATTATCATTATTTAGTCATGTAATATGCCATTTGAGAATAAATATCTTACATATATTTTTAAATGCTTGTGGCAATTAAATTGTGAGGACTTCGTATTATTTTAAACATTTACTTTCCCCCTGAACAAAAAAAAAGAGGAAAATTAGAGCTAAATGATGATTTAATGAAAGTCATTTTAATGTGTGCTGAAAGGTTCTCACAAAAAAAACGATTCATATCAATAGCTAACATGTTTGGAAATCAGGCTACAAATGCACCATAGGCATATCCTAAAGAATGTGACACAGTGAGAGGCTGGAGAATCCAGATGAAACCTGAAAATCACAGGGTGTAAGATAACTTATTAACATATGTCAATAAGTCCACAATTATCACATTTCTACTCTCTTCCTTCATGCCAGCTTCTCTTCCTTTATTCCTCTTACCTTGTCATTCAAGCAAATGTACACCCACTTACCTGTAAGTACACATTTTCTGGCATGTACTTATCCCCTTGTGTAGTATTTGTTACAAGGGTTATGGATGTTGTTATTTAATTAATATGTAAAAATAAAACAAATGTTCCAAGTTTTCTTACTTTGTGTGTCTGCGCCAAAGGTTTTATAATTGAGAGTGAGAGAAGGCCTCCATGGGTAGGCGTCTAAAAGCCCATCCAATACACCCCTAAAAAAGAGAGCCAACTTTCAGTATCCCCAGAATGCAATTTCTGAAAATAATGATTTTGAGTTATTTTGCTATATCTTTAAGATGTAACTATTTTAAATATTTCTCTTTTATATAGATAGACTTATGACTAAAATTCAGTCAATCCTAGACTTCAAAAATAAGCAAGATCTTAATAGTAAGTAGCAAGGGAGTGGGAGGAAGTAACATTTTGGACACAAAATATCTGGGTTCCTTTTCTACCACCTACTAATTACAAAACTTAGAGCTTTTGAGTCTCTTAGCCAGTTTTCTTATCCTTAATGCTTGTGAAAATAGCTACCTACATAAACATTAGATATCATTGCTATGCTACTTACCTGTTTCTTCCAGGATCTCTAAATCCTTTAGCAAAAGGATTTCTGTCTATTTTTAGTTTAGTGATCTATGGATTCAATAGAGAGAGAAAGATAAAGTCATTGCTTTCGGTAAGAACTCTGTCACCCTTGCTTATCATGGTTACAACCACCAGAAAAGACGTTGCAATATGTAATATGACAATTTAAATAAATATGACCATATTGCAAGTCAAATGGAAATGACTAGCTTCTATTTATAAATCATTAATTTTTGTTTGTTTGTTTTTTGAGGGATGAAGTATCTCTCTGTCACCCAAGCTGCAGTGCAGTGGGGCGATTTCAGCTCACAGCAAACTTTGCCTCCTGGATTACAGCGATTCCCCTGCCTCAGCCTCCTGAGTAGCTGGGACTACAGGCACACCCCACCACGCCCGGCTAATTTTTGTATTATTTAGTTGAGACTGGATTTCACCATATTGGCCAGGCTGGTCTCAAACTCCTGACCTCATGATCCCCCCACCTCGGCCTCCCAAAGTGCTGGGATTACAGGCGTGAGCCACCATGCCCGACACTTGTATGAATTACATTCTGGAGTTGCCATCTCACCTAAGATTTACACAATTCATTATCAAACTTGCATGGATGACAAAGCAATAACACTGTGAATTTTATTTAGTATTGTGGAAAATGCAATTGATTGCAGTTAGCCTCTATCCCGCTATTCCAAGATCCCTCCGGAGTTATTCCCATTTGCCTCAGACATGACCAGCTTTACCTGTTGGTTTTGGTAAGCCGTTACTGTGATGAACTCAGTTTCTTTAAAGGAGAATGTTTTAACCCTTTCAGTGGACAAGGACTGAATCTGGGACACATCAACATTGCTGTCTTGCTCCATCACGTGCACTCGGGGTTTGTACTTATGCATGGATTGCAGAATGATCTGGAGGAGAAATGATCGATGCTGTCAGAAAAACTGGCTTCCAGTCCCCAACTCTAGTGCCCTCTCCTGATCAACTGCACCACATGCACACAAAAATGCAATTATGAGGCTCAAGTAGCTACACACAATGGCCTTTGTTGTGCCATTTGGACTTCAACAGAGGCCCTCAGGGCTAAAAACATCTCCAGAGAAAGGCACCTCAGCAGCAATGATTCCATTTCCAGATTGGGGCCCTTTCATTCTTCAAACATTGGCAACCATTGGGTGTAGAAGTGGCACTGGGATCTGATAGCCTGCTACAGGTTCCCTTGGCAGTAACTGATGGGCTTGGACATGGTGGGCCACCTTCTGATATACCCTACCTCCTAAACTTGGGAGCTTCCCTCTTTCCTTTTGTAGCTGGCACAGAGCCAGACTGGAGAGGGCAGAAGCAAGGGTGCACCTAAGAAGAACATGCAAGATCAATAGGACCTATGAGGGTACGTTGTTGGAGAGATTTCCAGGCTGCATTCTGAGATTCCATCACTTGTATCCCTCCATCACACCATACAACACACTGGGTGCCCATCCAACTGCGTGGACTGCAGGAAGGCAATAACAGAGATCACAGTGATTGCCCAGGAGGCCAAGGTTTCTGAGAGTTCCCTGAATGGTTTCCTCCTCCTCTTCCAGACCAGGCATTCTGGCTTAAACATGTCTCTTTTTGTCCTCAAACTCCCTAGATTCACCATCCCCAATTGCCAGCACCCTCAGATGCCAAACAAACATTTCAGGAGCCCTAGGTTGTCTACTTTACTTACAAGTGCAGGGCTTGGACAGTTCCTAAAGAACACAACATGTGCACCTGTGAAAAGCCTCCCTGGCCTCTCCAGAATGACCAGTGGGCAGGAGCCTTGGCACCTCCCCTGTCAGGGTAAAGGATTGTGCTCACGTACATGGCCTTTGTCATCCATTTCATTGTTGGTAAGTTTCATGCGATCAAAGCAGATGATCTGCCGCATCCAGGTCTCTCCTGAGCAGGGTGAGTCCGGGTGAACATAGAATCTAGGAGTGATGCACAAATGGTCCATATTCCCGGCTACCATCCACTGTGAGCTGTGATACGCATACCTGAAAAGGCACAGGCTGTGGCATTAGGTGCAGCAGGCCAAAACTGGGAGCTGTTGAGTTCTGTTCCTAAAGCCCTTGCTCCAGATTAGCTCTGTGATCCCAAGGGCAAGTAAGCAGAAGTTTCAACTTAATTTCTAACAAGCATTTAGGGGCAAGAAATAAACTGTAAATAAGCATATGTCATAAAAATGCAATGAAGTGCAGGGCAAGTAGAATGTCATGAGATTTCTAAGTCTGGTTTGTATTTTCTTATAGAAACCACAACAGAAATTGATCTAACCCATTTTATCTCACAGAGAGAATGGAGAAATCCACTAGCTTTGGGTGTAGAGTCTGGGAAGAAGTGGAGGGCTGACAAGGATTTCTGTCTAGCCCACTGTCACCAGTCCTTGTGGAAGCCCTTTTGTCAGTAAGGCTTCACATTAAGAAAACCCTTAAGGGTCAGGTGCAGTGGCTTGAGCCTATAATCCCAGAACTTTGGGAAGCCGAGGGGGACGGATCACGAGGTCAAGAGATCAAGACCATCCTGGCCAACATGGTGAAATC
>NW_016107876.1:1100250-1106012 GCF_001604975.1 Cebus imitator | reverse complement strand
AAAATCCCTTAGGAACACACCCCTATGCAGCCTCCAGCTGATCACATGGTTTCCAATCTCAATTTCCCAGTTTTTCTCCTGTTTCCAAGCCAGCTGCAACTTGAGAAGCAAACAGCTTTTTCTGCCATTTCCATGCTGCAGCCCCAGCAGTCCTCTGAGCTGAGCCTTCTCTTTGTTTCCAAAACTAGCCCTGGATTTGAGGTGGGCTCTCTCCTTGGAGGACCAGAGATCTACCTCTGGGTCAAATGTTCACAGTCGTAGTGTAAAAAGCTCTCACCTCCTCAACCCCTCCAACCCTGAACTGGACCCCAAGCCCCTGAGTCAAAGTGATGGCAAGCTGGTGTTTCTAGGGTATATCCCAGAAAAGCTTTTTGGCTTTGGGACAGTTGGGCCACTTTCAATCTGCTGTAATTTGAGGGCTTAAATAAAGGGAAAAGGATACTTGTACCCACTAAGACCCAGACATTGCTTCAGGGGAAAGGTTAAACATGAATAAAAAGACAGGCCTAGACACAGGAACTGCTTGATTGACCTTGAGTGGCAAATCTGTCATCCTTTTGGGCTCCTGCTGCCAAAGCAGGACTGCTCAGAGCCCAGCGTGTCCCCAGAGGGCCAGCACCCCATAAAGCCTGGGGATTTCTCCCCCAGTTCCTTTAACCTGCTTCCCTTCTGGTCTCCAGAGCCCACACCCTCTTCAGTTTACACAACCAACGCCAGAGCAGTGGGTAGGGAGAGGCTTGAGGTACATTTGAAGCTCAATTAGTGTCCTGCATTCACTGCATTCCAAGAGGGGATAAGGGCAGAGAGAGGTAGAAGCCTGCTCTTATTTCACTGGGAACCCCAATTTGAATAAGAAAATTCAACTCCCAAAGCCCACAGGAGGGCAATCCTCCACCCCACCCCCTCATGCTAGAGTTTTCAAAGTCCTGCTGTCAGGTTGCAGGTCTGAAGGTCCAAATCCTTCGCCCTAGCCTGGGCATGGGTACCATCCTATGGGGCCCATTACTTATAGCGTTTGGAATCCACTGGCACCACGTCGATGACCATATAGTACTGCTTCCCGGGATCCAACCCTTTCACCTTGACCCGAACAGAGGGGAACATCCGCCTGTAAGAAAGAAAATAAAGACTGACTCAAGAGCTTTCAGAAATGTTTGGAAGAGGGAGTGGTTCTTGACAAATGTTGACTGCAGTGAAGGGACTCACAATACTCTTCCCATTTCAAAATAAGTTCAAGGAATAGCATTTGCTGCATAAGGAAAGATTGGTGGTTGTGTACTTGATTGAACAACTACAGAATTCTAGGCGGAGCAGAATATTATTACCACAAGGTTTTGTTTATGTCCCTCCCCAAACATAATAAAAAGCTTACAGAAGAAAAAGTATGAAAGAAAAAGGTGTGTCCCAATCTCCTTTTCAAGGATACTTTCTGTGAAGCAGATTTGTAGAAGGCCGAAATTAATAAGACTCACAAAGTAACCAGCTTCAGCAAAGTGGCTGTCCCATGCCAAAAAGTGGCTATGGGAATGGCTCACCTCAAAATAGCCAGGGCCAAGGCTGGCGGGCTGGAGGAACTGTGACATGGGATATTGTCCATGGGTATCTTGCAGGCCCTATGTGAGAGGTCTGGCCACAGTCTGAGACCAAAATCTGATTTTTGTCTCATATTACACAGGCAGAAGACGGGGAGGTGAGTTATTGGAGTCACAGTGTACAGAAAAGGAAGAATGAGCCACCAACATGGGGCCAGGTAAGTCCTAGCCCTATTAATTGAGGGGTCAAGGCTTTCTAATGTATGCCAAGGGGTTTAGGAAAAGGGACGGAGGAGTGCCAGAGCAAAAAACTGGAGACTCCACATCTTACCAGAGCGGTAAATTAAGTGCCTAATGTGTGCGACCCTTGTAAACAGCTTGGGCAGAACCGAACCTGCCCGCTTTAGTAATGATCATCTCAGTCCCGATGTCATGGAATTTCTTCCACAATTCAGATCCTTGAAGCTCCATTTGAATATCTTTCTCTTCCAGACTTTCAGGGCTGTTGCCGTTGCCACTGTCGCTGCCGCAGGCAGAGGAAGCAGTTGTTGAGGGCTCTGTCTTAGGTTGTTTTTCTGCTGGACACAGAAACGCGCTCAGGGTTTGAGAGAGCATGACAGTTCACATGCCCACTTCTCGCTGCTGCCTATCTTGGAGCAGACAGGCCTTGTCCCTTCTCCAGGAACTTTGGCGGCAGATTCCCCAAGCTCCTCATAACACCCTCTATGGCCTCTGAATGGAGAGAGAGCGACCGTGAAAAGTGCAGGCCCCCCTCCCTTTTTTTTAGATTTGCCAATCCTCACTCTCCTGGAGACGTTTATAACCGAGACTGGATCCCCTCGGGATTTAGGAACTCGCCAGGCTTCCTATCCCGGGATACAACAGCCACCCGCTGGTTCTGAGACCTTTCAACGAAGGTAGGAGCAGGATGTAGGAGAGACTCACTTCACAATCATGTAGGGACCCTACCCTTTACCGCAAAGAAACTGCTGTACTGTCAGAGGGATTCGGAGGCGCTGAAACTTCTCCTACACCACCAGGTGGTCGAGGTGTCGCGCCGGCCCCTAATGTGGCTGATGGCTGAGTCAGGACGCGAGCCAGGCGGGGAGATGCGGATCCAGTAAGCTCGGGCAACCGGCTCAAGGCAATGGGAGTACTTACCGGGCTGCTCGCTTTTCCCTGCACCGCTTCTCCCTGCCGCGCTTCTCCTTCTCTCCTCCTCTTCCTCTCCGCCCTCTTGGAGTTTTCTTTTGCTGGGTCTCCCCACTAAGGCTTCCACGGAGAAGGCATGCGCCCGAGAGCTCAGAGCCATCCCTGGAGGGGGCGAAGGGATTCTTTGCAGCAAAGTTTCAACCTGAACTGGGTTAGGGAAGGAGGGGAGAGACAGATGGAGGGCACAGAGGGTAAAGGAAGGAGGGAAAGCGGGAAAAAAACAAAACAAAACCCAAAACCCAAATCTGAAAAAACAATTTCTGTATCTGTATTCAAAGAAAATAATTGTGTGTGCGTGTGAGTGTCTGTGTAATTTTTATATATACATTTTTTTTGTTTGAATAGACAAAATGAAAGGAGAGGAAGATCAAACTAGTGTATATGTCCTTCAGAGTCTAGTCTCCCTTCCTCCCAGTGGACATGTGCAGACCATTAGTCTCAAATCCCTGATTCCAGAACCTGGCAGAGCACAGAGATTGGCAAGCGCCGGCCTTTTAGGGAGCAGACCTGCCGCCAATTGCGGCTCAGGTTGCTCGGATTGGGAGTTACTGTTGCATCCAGTGAATACCCAGCCGGTCACTGCCTCCACTGTTTGTTTTGGAAACTATTGGAAGCATAAAAAACACAGTGAGTGACACTTCAGAGTTTGACAGGGAGGGGGGTTGGGGACTTGTTGAAAAAGAGCTACAGATAGGGAGGTGGAGAGAGAAGAAAAGGGAGACACAGGTTAAGGTTTTATATTAAAGTGTAAAACTCAAAGACATGCGAAATAATTGTCCACGAGGGGCCGCTTTTATTGAAGCAGATCCAGAGAGGTGTATCAGGGTCTTTTGCTCTCCAGTGAAGGCACTGGGAAACAGAAAGGAGTACAAGATTTTTTGGGCCAGTTGGCTCTGCAGTTGAAGTTTCAAACTAGGTGAGAAGCCGTTGTGCCAGTTTATCCTCTCTCTTCTGGTAGTGAGATGAGGGCAGGCAGGAGTCTCCCAGATGCCACTGTCAAGCATCAGAGAAAGTTTGGATCTTCAAGCTCTGCCTCTGCTGAAGCCCAATATTCCCATACATAGCCTTTGTTTTTTCTCACAGGACTTAATCAGCAAACACAGCCTAAAAACTCCAGGGCCACCAGCAGGGCAACAAAAGGGCCTTTGCTCTCCAAAATGTGCACAACTCAAAATGTTCAGATTAAACAATTGATTTCAGTGTCTCCTGGAATATATTCTTGGGCTGGATTTTACTTTTCCTTAAAATGGATAAAGAAGTTTCTTTTTTTCAGGAAGAGACTTGTCTACAATGTCCAAAGAGCATGTTTATGGGTGCAGATATGAGATGTCTGCCTGTGTGCATATGATTTCGTCACTTATCTTTCATCAGAAATAAGAAAACAAGTGCCCTGGACTCTTCTGCTGGTGCATCTTAACTAATGGCATTTGCATATTCCCAGAAAAATTACATTATTCTCCTCTAACACATTTGTACCAATGGCATGTGAAGGTGACCCAAATTCATTTAAAATGAAATGGAACTTGAATTAACTTATAATATCTCTACTGGAATCTGAGAGTAAAAGGCCCGTGTGTCCTTTTAATTTCATCTACTTAGGTACAAATGTGCCCTGCTAATGTGATGTCAGTGGTACAGTTGGTGACAGGGTAATATTCAGCCATAGGGAGGAGATCTTCAGGCAACTGGGTATGACTTAAACACTCTAAAAATCTCAGGTAATATGGCAAAGCTTGATGCTGCTGAAAGGTTTGGCTCAATAATTATTTATCCACTGCTCACCATGCAGATTTGAGAAAGACACTGTCCCTATCCTAGACAGGCAAAGTGAATCTTATAGGCCAAGGCCAATTTCGTAGAAGGAACTTGGGCTGGAAAACAGCCACATCTGCCTGTGATCTTTGCCACATCTCTTAGAGCATTTGTTTCTTTTTGCAGCTATTGAAGTGGGGGGAGAGTGTTTATTTTCTCTTACTCAGAAGATATCAATATCTATATATATAGATATATAGATTATATATAGATATATCTATACACACACACATATATACATACATATATATATATATTATTCATTGCATGCTCTTACCTAAAGACACAACTTAAAAACAGAAAACTCGAGCTTATTTGTGAATTTTAGAGTGCAAATTACCACATAGTATTTGTGTTCGTATCTTCTAATATAGGCGTTTTCTTGCCTTTGAACCTTAGCTCACTTTATTGTTAAAAGGCAGAACATCACCTTGTATAGAAAGGGAAGATTTTGCTTGGTATCTTTTTGTAAAAAACAGATTTCTATAAAAATAAGGCAAAAGATGTTTGTTGCAATGTCTGTGCTGTTATTTTAGACTGCCTAACATATGATGTGGTATTTTTAAATAAAAAAAATAGCATATCTTGGTGTAAGTTTCTTTCTTAGAAGAAACTCCGTCCTTAATATTTATTACATGCATGTAATTTAGTCATCCAGAACTTTTTATTTTAGTAATCTGAACTTTTCCTATTCCTATTTCTGTATATATCTGTTGACATCACTGGGAGATAGGCAGCTCAGCTCTCTCTTGTATGTACTAGACTAAGGTATAGTTAATTCCTGTTAACTTGCATCTGAGGGGGGAAATATTGCCTTATCTCATAACTAGCTTTGCAATCTGATCAGCCTTAGAAGCACTGGGCTGTCAGGTATTGGGGGCCTGAGGAGCATACACTAAAGCCAGTATTCATTCTCCACATCTGGAAGTTTCTTTGGGCCATCTATCTATTTCTTCCATGAACACACATAAACCTTTATAAGAGACTCTTCACAAATGGAGGGAGAGCGAAACATGTGGAGGGAGTCTCTGAGACCCACAGGTGCCCACAATAGAAAGAAAAATATGTTTTTTAAGTTTGATAATGAGAAAATCCTTACAGTAAAATGCTGGTTTTGAATTGCCCACTCCCCCGATTAAGATATTTTGGCAAAGTTTCAGGCTTGTAGAACATGAATCTGAAATAAGCTACTCATGGCTTTTTTTT
>NW_016107876.1:1098672-1100165 GCF_001604975.1 Cebus imitator | reverse complement strand
TTTTGCCATTACTTGGGAAAGGCCTCCTTAGAATGAACAGTCAAGAAAGCAGAGTCAGGAAATGTAATCAGCCTCCTCACAACATCATTTGAGTATCTGAATTCAACTTTGCCTGCACTAGCTAAGTTATATGAAGAAATAAATTATCTTTGTTTGCTTAGGTGAGCTTCAGCTGGGTTAACCCAAAGGATTGCATTTGAATTTCAAATATCCATAGGAAACATGTCTTCTAGAATACATAACCTGTTTTTATCAGTTTGATCCTTGGAAATATACTTTGATATTTTACCAATGCAATGAAAATGTATGTTCTTATATGATTAGATAAAATGTGTTAATGACAAGCCCCTAAGTCATAGCTGTGTTCTCACTTCAGGAAATTGAGGGATGTGGACTAATTAATATTAAAGTAATTCTCACACTGAATCCTTCAATTTCCATTTAGCTTAATTCAATATAGTCTCTCGAGAAGTCTGCTTTTATTCATCTAGTCATTGACTTATGCATGTCAAACTTTGTTACTCTCATTCCTAGGTAGAGTGGAGGAAGAATAAGTAGGGATACAAGTTATTCTCTGTAATCATTGTGTTTTTCTCATGGGGAGGATTGGAAGCTAAATGCTTATGCTTGCCAAAATTTTAACTACAGGAAAATGTATTCTGTTGAATTTAATCATGCCTTCATACTGCTATCAAATGGTGAAGGAAGGTCTTCCTAAGACAATAATTACATTAGGCTTGAGTTCATTGTATTTCTCATTCTAACTGAAATATACCAAAGGCATACAACTACCTTTTCTTATTTCTTGACTTAATTCATAACTTAAGGTTGGTAGAATTTTAAAAAATTTCCTAGGAGATTTGCTCCCAGAATTATGGAGAAAATTTTGTACTTGGCTATTTTTGAGCAAGCTAAATGAATAAAAGAAGAAAAAAACTTTTTAAAAGTCCACAGGTAACTCTACCCTATAGTGATCCGAGTAATTGCCAGAAGAGGCATTCTATGGCCAGCTTTCAGCTGACTTTTACTTCCTGGAACAGTATAAATAATAAATAATTGTGAATGCATCCTCAAACACTCTCCATTAAAACATTGATCTTCAGGCCAGGTATATGGGCTCACACTTGTAATCCCAGTCCTTTGGGAGGCTGAGGGAAAAGGATAGCTAGAGTCCAGGAGTTCGAGACCATCCTGGGCAACATAGCAAGAATCTTTCTCTACAAAACAGAACAAACAATTAAAAAAAGAAACAAACATCAAACTAGAGTCAAACCTAATCTTTTTCTATACTACCTTTTGGGTGCTCCATTGGCACTTGCACAGCCATATATTAACTGAAGGCCAAATCACAATTGCTGGGCATAATATTTTTTCATGGCTTGAGTTTGTGATATATGAATTTTTAGGTTAGGTTATTTAAACTTGGATATTATGCCCTATACATTTCTTTTCTTTTCTTTTTTTTTTCTTTTTTTCTTTTTTCTTTTTTTTTT
>NW_016107876.1:1089554-1098576 GCF_001604975.1 Cebus imitator | reverse complement strand
GGCTCACTGCAACCTCTGCCTCCCTGGTTCAAGTGATTCTCCTGCTTCAGCCTCCTGAGTAGCTGGGATTACAGGAGTCCACAACCACACCAAGCTAATTTTTGTATTTTTAGTAGAGGTGGGGTTTCACCATGTTGGCCAGGCTGGTCTTGAACTCTTGACCTCAGGCAATCCACCCACCTCTAGCCTCCTGAAAGGCTAGAGCCTCATTAGAAAGTACCACTGCTTAGAGCCCTTGGTTAGGGACTATAGGCGTGAGCCACCACACCCATATGTTTCTTTTACTTACTCCACTCCCATCTTTCCTTTTCTCTGTCTTTTTTTTTCATGCCACCTTTTTAAAAATGAGGATGAGAGTCAGAGTTGCCTCCAAATATGCTATATGCATCAACCCCAAACAAAGCGGACTAGGATTTGAAAAATGACTGCAGGTGCCAGTTTGTTATTCTAAAATAGATAATTCAAACATGTAACAAAATATCACTGGCACAGATCACTTGAATGGAGATATGCCAAGTTTATTACATCAATGAATTATTGAAAAAAATACTCTTTATGAAGAATGATTTTATCTCCCTAAAACCAGAAAAATGCTTGCTTTATACCCTCTTCCCCTACACATGCTTCCTCACCAAATGACTCTCCATGCAGTCCTCAGATCAGCGAGTCACCATCATCTGGCTCTGCCTAATTTGGGAGCCATGAGCCCAACAGAAGGAGATCCTTCTGCTAAGAAAGAAATCATCCTGAACTCCACTGGGCCCACCAAATCTCATGCTAGTCTTTTTGCTATTTACTTACTCTTGGGTATTTACAATATATTTTCCTCTTCTTACATTGGCACCCTACATCATCATCCCTAGGGCATGGGAATAAGGTACTAAAGGCTTCTTTCCATATTATCATAATGATCTGGATTTAATTAGGGCTTTTCAATACCTAACAACCACAAATGTACTGACAGTCGAAAATATTTGGTAGTAGGCTGAGGGATTTTCCCTAAGTCTATCAAAACACCGAATACAGGAAAACACCTATATTGCCTGTGCTTAAAGCCAATTTATGCCTTCTTTCATACACTACCTTCCTTCCCAGGGTCCCCACATTAACATTACTAGACAAAAAGGTGCTCCTTCATGAAGTAAATTTTTATAGAGTTAGTAAGCCCTGATCAATACTCCAAGGGGCAAAAGGGAAGGCTTTAATCATTAAGAAATAAAGATAAATTTTAAAAAATATGAAAGAGAAATTACAGAAAACAGTAAGGCATTCATGGGGTTAAGTCTGCTGAACTGAAGCAAAACAGCCACACCGCCCGACAGCAAACTCCTTGACATCCCTTTTATGGCCAAGTGCTTTCTGTAGTCTCATTCTCTAGTTTTAAGGCATGTGTGTGTGTGATATGTGTGCTTGTGTGTTTGTGTTACAATTCGGTATATGAACTCAAGCTCTGGTGAGAAAAATCAGGAATAAGAGGAAACAAAGTCTTTTGGCACACTTTGATGTTCCCTCTCTCATCCCAATGCCTATGCATTGGGACTTCAGACCTCCTCCTGAAATCAAGTGAGTGCAAAGAGGATCCAATAATCCTTCTGCCTCTGTGATCTAGAGCTCCTTGCGGAAGAGCCTCATCAGAAAGTACCACTGCTTAGAGCCCTTGGCTAGGGCCACTTTTCAGTGTTAGACACCTGCCGTTCAGCTCAGTGGCTTCCATGTTGGCTGTAGTCCTCACCTTCCAGGATGCACTTCCGTCCCTTCCACTCGCTCCCTAGCTCTCTAAACTAGATCTGTGAGCCCTAATGCATACTATCCTGGGCCTGGGAGCCTTCTGGTAGCATTGCTGCCTAGGAGAGGGATTATTTATAGCTTATTTGGGTATTACAGAATACTTTCAACATACAGGATAAGTCCAGCCTTCATTCATTTTAAGGAGCACTGACATTCTACTTCTACTCCCCCAAGAAATAGTGATTGCAAGATCTCTGTCACAAAATTCCTAGTTGAAGAAAGATGAAACTGACAATTATCAGCTGGACTTTCCTAATGTTAGGGACTTGGTTAGTGATAGCTAACAGGGGAGGCAGAGGCTGAGGAGAATCCTTGTGCTGATGTCCCCCTAAAACCCATAACATGGCCAATAAGGCAGAGATATTTACCTGGAAGGCAAGAAGCAGTGCGTTGCTGTGTCAAAAGACCAGGTCACCTCAGTGGTTCTGAAGTCAAGTCTCTGTCAGAGCTCGTTCGCTTTATAAATGCGCAGCAGCACTTCTCAAGAGCCAAGAGAAGAGTGGCCTAGAGCCAGAGCACAGATGAACGTGGTGTTCTGGCCCTCAGCTGTGGGAGAGACACTCGCTACTTCCTAGATTGGACTCCAGCAACTTCTCCCACAGAAGACCTGCTTTTACTCAAGGTTGGCCATGAAGTCACAAAGACAGTCTGTAATTTCAGCTTTCAGAGTCTCAAGGCTGCAGGCACCCTCCATCCTACCTCAGCCTCCCTGTGCAAGCAAGCCTGGCTGCATCCTGCTCTGAGCTACAGACTAATGCACTTGGGAAAAATGCCTTTGAACCAAGAATGGGTTGACTTTACAAGTCTAGTCAGTTCATTTCCATGCCCAGCAGGAGCACTTGCAGTTGGAGAATACTTTTCAATCCTCAATCAACAATAGCAGCTCAGAAGCTCCCTGAAAGGGACTCAGCTCTGGAATCATCAATTAAGGGACCAGTTCAGCCTCAGGCAATGATTCCTAGGCAGTGTAAAGACTCTAAGTGGCCAGGATCCCTCTCTCGGTCCGCAAGCACCACATAAACAAAACTTTACACCTCCCAATGGAAAGATCCAACACGCGCACGCGCGCGCGCACACACACACACACACACACACACACACACAATTTGATCCACAGCAAATCCCCGAAATGCCTTGGCTGACACATTTTTCGCTACAAAATAGAATACGTGATTTTTAATTGTTGGTTTATTTCTCCAGGGCAGCTCACAGAGAACTGAAAAAGCCTTAAGGCCCTAAGACAGACGACTTTACTGCTAATAAGTGATCCATAGGTACTTGAAAAATCAATGCTCATTTTAACCTCCAGTGGAGAGGCTCCCAGAGAAGACAGATTCCAGATCAGTGTGGTTTAATTGGACCAATTCTATAGCTTTTAAATTTATTTTCTCCATTGCGGAGAGCACCACACTTTTCAAGTAATACAGGAAACCCCAGCTACCCCACGTTGGGCTATGGCATCGCAGTGTCCTGGGTAACTAGGAAGGACCCGGAGGATTTCCCAAATAAAACCCCTGAAGCAGATAATTCCTGTTCGACCCCTGCCTGAAAATCCAGAGGCCAAGGCGAGTCACGCACTTCTTATCAATATTGAATGCCAAATAGTGAGAGTGGGATTTTGTTGGGTTTATAAATCCATTCCGTTATTCTTGAGGTTTCCAACTCACAGTCAACCACGCATAAACTCAAGGGTTTATTTTTTATTTTATTTTATTTTACTACTTCATGTGAAAGTTTTAATGTCTGAAGAGGACTACAGTCTCTCTAAAGTTTTTTCCCTGGCAAATATTTTCCCTTCTCTCAAGAAAAGTAAAAGAGTGATTTTATTTTATGTTTTTGTTGTTGTTGTTGTTGTTGTTGTTTTTGACTTCCCCCTTCACTTTATCTCGATTTTTCAGCTAAATAATGCCACGGTAATAGGTTTCAGTCATTTTTGAAGAAAACTCAGAGACAGGATTTTCCAAGAATCCTTCCACATCCTCTGAAAGAAGAATGAATGTGTTTGTGTCTTCGCACTCCTGTGTATTTGTTTAGGGAGAGGGAGTTGCGAATAAGAACAGCATGTGAGCCCATCCATAGAACTACGTGTATTTTGAAACACGACAAATCTGTTTCTGGTCCTCATTTAATGTCGGGAAATGTGTTTCCTGTCGTAATTGGGGCTATTCACTTTTGGTGATATTTAAAACGGGCCCAACAGAGTCGAGTTGATGTTTGGTTAACCACGAAGGAAATGGCTTTTGATCAGGCAGGCAATTACTAATCAAATCTGGTAACTTCCCAAGCAAAACAAAGGAATTTTTAACTATTCTTCTTCTACAGTGATGGGCAAGGCAATTATTTATGAATGAAAGAGGGTTTTTCGTGCTGGTGAGCGACAGACAGTACGGAGTGAGCCACCAGGACTAGACTATCATCACAAAAGGTCATCTCCAAACTCAGGATAAGAGTGCCCTTTTTATGTCGCTGTGTGTGTATATTGGGAAGGAGGTTGAGTGCAACTGCGAGCATAATCCTGAGGTTGCAAGGTCTCTGCCTGCTGTAGCAGAAGAGGCTTGTCGCTAAGTCATAAATAATCCTACTCAGGCAACTCAGAAAACCGTGTCTTCCTTCCCACCTCCACTCCCTACTGTGAGCTCTGTGGTGCTTGGTTTCAGGGTCCTGGCAGCCAGGGGATACTTTAGCTACGGCCTTTGGGGTGAGGGCTTTTGAAAGACCAGGCTCTGACGCTCTGTAGAATCAGGTAGTCAGGGGACAAGTGTTTGCCAAAAAACCAATTCAACATGCTTACATGTGAAGCGCTAGATGTATACTGTCTGGGTAGACGCAGCACAACAATAAATCAGGTAGGTAACTTCATTCTCCCATTATACACCTAAAGTAATCGAGACTTAAGAGATTACATTAATGGTGGATCCAGCTGCCACTCTTCAGCGCTATGGTGACTCTAGGAGACCACTGCTTAGGGATCAGCAAGTAACGACTTTTAAACCGTCTGCCATCATTCTAGTAGCCTGCTCCTCCCCCAAGTCCCCGCAGTGATTCCCAGAGGACCCAGGGGCAAAACCCAGCTGCAGCGTCCTGCAGCCAACATAAGCTATCCTATTTTGCATGATCCTTTGTCTCCTCGGTGCTGCTCCGGGAGCAAACCTGCGCTTCCCAGCAGTTCGCGGAGCCGGCACCTGCTGCGCGCGTGGCCGGAAACCTAGCTTTCTTCCAGCCAAGCCTACCTCACAGGACATTTGTTGTTGTAGAGCTTGAATTTTGACTTAGTAAATTCGGTCGCCAGTGGCTGCTCTGCGCGCCAAGGTGTCCTCAGAAGTTTGGGGAGAGGTTGCTCCAAAAGCCCTTTCCTGTGATAGTAAATCTGTGTCTGGGTCAAACAGGCCTCTTTACGAACACTTTTGAAAGTCGAAGCACAAGTGCCATTTTCCGGTGTGCTCCTCTGAATCTTTAATACGCAGTTATATCATCTGAGCTGTGATTCAGTTTCCCACTGTCATCCTGGACCAGCATGACCTTTGAAAGACCATGATCCATGGCGCCATGGATTTATTAAAAAGACTGATTTGTGGCCAGGCACAGTGGCTAAGACCTGTAATCTCAGCACTTTGGGAGGCCCAGGCGGGCAGATCACAAAACCAAGAGATGCAGACCATCCTAGGCAACACGGTGAAACCCGTCTCTACTAAAAATTAACCCGGCGTGGTGGCGCGCGCCTCTAGTCCCAGCTACTCGAGAGGCTGATGCAAGAGAATCACTTGAACCTATGAGGCAGAGGTTTCAGTGAGTTGAGATCGTGCCACTGCACTTCAGTTTGGTGACAGATCAAGAATACATCTAAAAAAAAGAAAAAAGAAAAAAAGATTTTGTGAGAAGCCAAGACGTTTCAGACGTTATTGCTCTTGCCAGAATGTAACAAAATGCCACTAATAGTTTTAAATTGAGAGAGTTTAGGTGCTTTATTTTTTATCATCCTTAGAAAAAAAATATTGAACATGATTAATGGATAATTATTGGCTAGAATTTCAGACAGCATTCTTTTTTTTACTTAGCATAATTGCTTAACTGTGTTCAGATTTGCCACTTAACTCTATTTAAAAAAATACAAGTGGTCAATTTCAGGGACAATTATCACATCGTCGCCTAAGGAGCCCAATGAGATAACTTTGAAGAATAACTTGCAAACAATTATTATTTTAATGAATTTGCACACATGTTAGTCTAAGTATAATCTATTGAACCAGTTACAATAATTATGTTTTAAAGAAATTTAGGCTTTATTCTCTAGAAAAAAAATACAATGCTGGATTCAAATTTTTAATTAAAACTTTTAACACAATGATGAAAATTTATATTTCATATTGGTGAACTTATTTATGATGTTTTAAAGCCATGTCTATTTAATTAAAAAATGCATTGAAAAATGACTGATTTCTTGCTTAGTATCATCTCAACAACTGAAGCAGATCGAACAGCACATCTAATTGATTGAGCAACTTTGATCACAGGGATTATTGCCACAAAATCAACTTATCAAAAGAAAAAAAATAAATTAGACCTTGTTACTCAAGTGAAGGATCCTTTATTAGAACAAATTGGGGAAATGTGGGGATAAAAAATTCAGAAAAAGATGAAATGGAAAATAGATTTAAGTATACAAATGTTAGCCATACTTCACAAGAGAAAGAAATAAAAAGCATCAAAATAGGGAGAGAGGAAGTCAAACTATATGCAGACAATATGATTCTGTACCTACAAAACTCCATGGTCTTGGCCCAGAAGCTCCTTTATCTGATACACGAATTCAGCAGAGTTTCAGGACACAAAATAAATGTACAAAAATCAGTAGCACTTTTATACACTGACAAAGTCCAAGCTGAAAGGTGAATCAAGAATTTAATCACATTTCCAGTATCCACAAAAATAATAAAATACCTAGGAATACAGCTAACCAGGGAGGTGAAAGATCTCTACAACAAGAGTTACAAAACACCGTTCAAAGAAATCAGAGTTGACACAAAATAGGAAGGATTAATATTGTTAAAATGGCCATACTTCCCAAAGCAATCTACAGATTCAGTGCTATTCCTGTCAAATTACCAATGACATTCTTCTCATGATTAGGGAAAAAACTATTTTAAAAGTCATATGGAATCAAAACAGAGCTTGAATGGCCAAGACAATTGAACAAAGACTATGAACAAAGAACAGAAGAACAAAGCTGGAAGCATCATGTTACCCAACTTCAAACTATAATACAAGGCCATAGTAACCAAACAGCATGGTATTACTACAAAAACAGGTACATAGACCAATGGAACAGAATAGAGATCCCAGAAATAATGCCACACATTTATGGCCATCTGATCTTTGATAATGCCCACAAAAACAAGCAATGAAGAAAGAACTCCCTATTTAATAAACAGTGCCTTATGGCTAACCATATGCAGAAGATTGAAACTGGACCCTTTTCTTACACCATATGCAAAAATCAACTTAAGGTGAATTAAAGACTTAAATGTAGAAACTAAAACTATAGAAACATGGGGGCGATGGCCTAAGAAATACCATTCTGGACATGAGACCCAGAGAAGATTTTATTATGAAGATGCCAAAAGCAGCTGCAACAAAAACAAAACCTGACAAGTTGGGACGTAATTCAACTAATGAGCTTCTGCACAACAAAAGTAAATATCAACAGAGTAAACAGGCAACCTACAGAATGAGAGAATATATTCACAAACTATGCATCTGACAAAGTTCTAATATTCAGAATCTATAAGGAACTTAAATGAATCAACAAAGAAAAGACAAACTACAACATTAAAAAATGAGCAAAGGACATGAACAGACACTTTTCAAAAGAAGACATAAACGCAGCCAACAAACATATAAAAAATGCTAAACATCACTAATAATTAGAGGAATGCAAGTCAAAACCACAGTGAGATACCATCGCACACAAGCCGGAATGCTTATTATTAAAAAGTAAAAAAAAAAATGATGCTGGCTAGGTTGTAGAGAGAAGGGAATGCTTATACACTGCTGGAGGGAATGTAAATTAGTTCTGCCATTGTGGAAAGCAGTGTGGTGATTTCTCAAAGAACTCAAAATGGAATTACCATTCAACCCAGCAATCTCTTTATTGGGTATATATCCAAAGGAATATAAATTGTTCTACTATAAAGGCACATGCATGGATATGTTCATTACAACACTATTTACAACAGTAAAGACATGCAATAAACCTAAATGTCCATTAACAGTAGACTAGATAAAGAAAATGTGGTACATATACATGACCAAATACTATGCAGCCATAAAAAGAAATGAGATCACGTCTTTTGCAGCAACATGAATGGAGCTGGAGGTCATTATCCTAAGTGAACTAATGCAGGGACAGAAAAATTAAACACAGCATGTTCCCAATTATAAATGGAAGCTACACATTGAGTACATATGCACACAACAAAGCGAATAACAGACACCAGGACCTACTTGAGAATGGAGGATGAACAAAAGGAGATTATTGAAAAACTACCTATGGAGTATTTTGATTATTACCTGTGGGATGAAATCATCTATACATGAACCCCTGTGACATGCAATTTACTTATATAACAAATCTGCACATGTTCCCTGGACCTAACAAAAGGATTTAAAAAGCCATACTTAAAAACGCTTATTAATGTGCATGGAGGATCTCTGATTAAGGTATAAAGGCTTTATTAGATAACAGCTGGTATTTGATGATAATGTTAATTGTACTATTACTAAATAATCTTGCTGTATATTTATTTTAGTGCCTAATCAGATAATAGTTATTTATAATTGCTAGAAACTGATAACAACCCACTCTCCTTCAACAGGTAAGTGATTAAACAAATTGTGTACATCTGTACCACAATAAAAAGGAATAAACTATTGATACACACCACAACCAGATGAAGTTCCAGTTCATCTTCCCTTAATTCTTAGTTTCCGATTGTTTGGTGAGTTGCTATAGTTTCATTGCAATTATTTATATGGCTTTATTTTTGTAATTGTGTTCTGCATGAAAATAAGTGAGGAAGTTTTTAATTACATAATTCCAATGTCCATCTTTATTTTTTTATTTTTTTTATTTATTTTTTTCCCATTTATTTATTTTATTGCATTTTAGGTTTTGGGGTACATGTGAAGAACATGCAAAATTGTTGCATAGGAACACACGTGGCAGTGTGATTTGCTG
>NW_016107876.1:1062229-1080849 GCF_001604975.1 Cebus imitator | reverse complement strand
TATGGGCAATAAAAACGCGGCGTCCACTCACCCTCTGCGCTTTCACTGGGAGCTGCAATCCTGAGCTGTTCCTAAACGGCCATCTTGGATCGTCCGAAAGCATGTCCACCTTTATTTACAGTTTCTAAATTAATGAGATTCCCCCTCCCCAAAGATAAAACTAAGTCACATATAGTAAATGTGTCTGTCATTATAGTGGCATTAAATTACAAATTTAATAGTAGGAAAATTTATGAAATTTTCTATATTTTGTTCATAAATTGATTTTTCTCTTTTTATTGGTACTGATAGAATGCAGCTGAGATAACTTTATCTCTAAATCAGATGACATACTCTTTTAAAGCATATCAAATAATGTTTTATTTCTTTATTACAGCATGTTTCAAAAACTTGGAAAAAGATCAAATCATTTAAATTTTCTGTGATGAAAAATGAAATGAACAAAAAAAGAATTAAAATAATATAATTAGAAACATTTTTGAAGTGGATGTAGCTTTATATGGTATGTTGGATAATATTTTCTGTTTAATTGGGGGAATGTTTATTTGTTATAGATTGGCTCAGATCATTATTGCATTTTGCAATCTTATTGAATTCCAAAAAATTAGTTTTAGGTTATGTGGTACACTCTTGTCAGTAAGCAAAAGAAATAAAGCCCAATATTAAATAAGTTTGTTAGAAACTGATGTATATGCCTTTAAAGGAAACATCTTATTTTCATACTTGTGAGTGTAAGCAACATTCTCATTACATATTAATTTTTCAAAGGCTCAAAGATTAATTCCAAACTAGGGACTACAGCATAACTAATCTCAGCTGGGAGGCAATTGAGTTTTTTGTGGTTCTACTAACTGTTTCATTCAGGCAATAACAAAAAACTGGTGTCTTGCTTTCAGGTAATAGTTCATTTTGAAGCATCACCTGTATTTAATTTGGTAACTGATATTATTTTTTATGTTTTCATCTGATTATCTTAAAAGCTTTTGGCTTTCTACAGTGTTATAGTTATGAATTTGATACTAACAGAGCCTCTATTATAAAATGTATTATCATTAATACAATCCATATCTAAATATTTACAAGATAGAACACAAAATTATTGAACATCTGACAAAATTATATTTTTCCCTTACTGTGTCATTATATTTTATACTTTACATACTTAATTATAAAAAAGAACAATTGTTTTATTTAGAAAGTCTTACAGTGAGTAACGTATAGAAGTAACATTAAAGCATAGTAGTTAAGAGGACCAGATGCAGAGTCAGACAGACCTAGGTCATAATTTTGAATTTGCCACTCATCCCTGATAACCTTGAACAAATTACTCAGCTTTTCAGAACCTCAGTTTTACTTATCTCATAGGTTTTCTCTAAGAATGAGATAATTCATGCTCAGCACCTTGCTAACTTTCATAGAACACTCATTCACAAAAACAATGCTCAATGACTTACATCCAATATTTTCAAGAAAATTTCTGATGTGAAACCACTTCAAATAATTAAAACATTTTAAAATTCAAGTTTAAATTTTTTACAGCTATCATCTAATGGTATAATTTCACCTTGGTTAAAAATTAAAGTGAAATACTTTAATTTCTGATACTTCTATATTTTGATTAGAAATGAGAGCTGAAATCAGATAGTATAATTTAAAAACCCTGAATCATATACTTTCCTTTCCTTTCCCATACATTTGAAAAACTTATTTTGGAATAATTATAAATTTACAAGCAGTTGGAAATAAATAATAAAGAGATCCTGTATACTGTTTACCCAGTTTCCCCCATGGTAACATCTTGCAAAAGCATGTACAATAGCACAATCAAAATATTGACATTAATATGAACAAAAATTGTGTTCAATTTTCCTCAGTTTTGCACACGTTTGTTTGTGTGTGCATGCCCATGTATATATTTAGTTCTGTGCAATTTTATCACACGTGATAAAATACAGAACAGTTCAATCACCATGAAGATTCCTTATGCTTCTTTTTATAACTATACTCATCTCCCTCTCATCTCACCTCCATAGATGAAATATACAGAATATAACATTTGAGATTGGATTTTTTTATTCAGCATATTTCCCTAGAGATTTATCCAGTTGTGGTTTGTATCAACAATTTATTCCTTTTTGTACACATTTTGTTTAATCACTTACCTGTTGAAGGACACTGGGTTTTTTTTAGGTTCTCGCAATTACAAATAACTATTATGAACATTTATGTCCAGGTTTTTAAACACTGCTCCTTCTTTCCATCACCAACCCATATTGTTTTTATTTCCCCCACTTGACCATCCTCTTGGATTGCTAACGATTCAACTACAGTTTTTTTCGCTGCTCAACTGATTATTTCTCACTTTCAAGATAATAAGAAGCATAGCAGAATAATGAAATTATTTTGAGAAGTTCTGATTAATCCAATCAATATGGTGAACAGGGATTACTCTTATTACTAGTTGCAAATAAATTTTAAAAAATGTTAGATTTCAATGGTAGGTAATATTTAGCCCTTAGCCATTCTTTTAAAATTGCTGACAGGGAGAGAGCTAAAAAATACATTTAAGAATTAGGAAAATCATATCTCAAGTGGGTATATGGTAAAAGAGTATTTATACAAGTGTATTGCATTCATATTTCACTAGTAAAATTCAAAGGATTGAATTTTATTACTTCGGATGCTAAAGACACCTTAATTACTTGACAGTAGAGACTGGAGTTTTATTTTCATTTTGCATGCTGAAAAGAATTTCAGAATCCACAAGGACATTTTTAAAAGGTTTATCAATTTTACAACAGAATAGAAATTCGTTTACTTTTAATAATTTGTGTAACATAGAAAGATGACATGTTTTTGCCTACATTGCTTTTCTTCTAATCAAAGTCATCTACTTACACTGCTGTTCATTTTTCCTTGAAATAAAATCTTACAAACATTTGTTTTCTTCTTTGCTTTGGATTTGGACTGAAGTCTGGGTTCTTTAACCTCTGTTTTCTCTTTGGACATTTTCCATTTCACATAATTAGATATAGGACAGTTTTGCTTTTCTAGTGAATAACTGTCATATAGATATGGATTGACAATAGTTATTCACTTCACACTTTAATATTTCTAATGAAAGTCTTTATATAACCAGATTAGTAAATCACTGGGACATGATTTGAAGCTTAGAATACATATATATATATATACAGTGAATCTTTTAAAAGAAATTATAAAAAAGATTTATTGTAACAAAATTTTATTTGTCATTTTTACTCTGTACTCTTAGAACTCATCACAGTTGATTTAGCCTTTGAAGTGTGTAGATAAATTAAATTCCCTGATGCTTGACTGCTTGAGTATTTTTCATTTATCATAATAAACACTGAGATCCTGCATTTTTCCGGTTTTATATAAACATAGGGGAATTAGCTCAGTTTCAATGACCAAAATTATTCTTCCTCCCACAGTAATGTACCCTGCTGTGGTCCAGCTGTCCACCTGGATAGGTAATTCCATTTTGTAAAAGATGCATTTTCTTTGTACAAAGTACACTTTAGTGCACCCTGGATAAAGGTAGTGTTAATAAAAGAGTTATTGTCACTAGAAAATTAAACAGTTTTGTAATTCATCAAAAATAAATGTTAGTAGTAAAGGTAAAGTTTCAGAATATGATGATTTGACCAATATATTCAAATGCCAATAAATATATTTCACGTAAATAGATTGACTTGGAAATGTACAGAAGTAACTGATTATGAGGAGAGTTAAAAATATATAGTGATGAGAATTTATAGAACAAAATACAAAGTTGAATTAGAAGTCATAGAAGTATAAAATAATAGTTCAGGTCTTATATTTTGTGATATTATCTTATATATTTTTAACTAAAAAGCAAGTTTAACTTATAAAAATACAATTTTACTTTAATATTGCATCTATTAATTACTTGAGGCAAAATCCATTACAAATATCCTTCATTTAATTGAAGTTTAAAGCATATTTTAATACGTGTCATTATCAAGGAAGGAGAAACAATTCAGTGTAATTTAGGATATTAGACATAGTAGAAATAATCTAGAATCAATTTGATACTTGTATTGACAAACTGACATAATAGCAAACAAGATTTCTATATTGAAGGATCTGATTCATAATTCACTAAAATACAATGGGTTTGTAATTCTGTCCTTTATATTTGCTTCATCAAAGATAATTTTGACTATTTAGATTCAATTGTTGCCTATTATTAAATGAAACCATTAAAACACTTTAAGAACAAATCTTTTATTTCAAAATATCTAAAAGATAAGTAAACAGCAAAAATACTTAGTAGCTTATTTTGATTTTTATGAGACAATTTCCCTCTGTGTTCTCAAATGCTTTGTTCCTAAGCAAAGCTTTAATTACATCTTCAAGTTTAGTTTTTTTCTAATGAACTTTTATGGACTTCTAGTCTCTTATTTTTATATAATGTATGTTTATATGCAGAACTGTGACTCCTAAAAAGAAAAATTAAAGTGAATTCTACCCTGAAAAACTTGGAAAAGCTATGTGATAATGTGTATAAAATGAAAATAGAATTTTGAATATTTCTAGTCTTTTCTTTATGTTTTGATTTATTCCCTTCTCACTGTGCCATATTGTGGGGGAAATCTTTTCAGTAAATTCTAATTCCTTCTAATTTTCCATCCTATTCCAAGGGTGTCTACTGAACTTTGAGAATTTTACCTGTTATTTCCAAGTACTGATTTGTATCCTTTTGTGTGCATGAATGACGATTGTTTGAGTAAGAAATTGTCCTTATTTGCTACAGTTTACTCCCTAAATATTAATAGTGAGTTAATGGTGAGAGATTTTAAAGAGACTACCCCTCTCATTTCTGGTCATTTTATGTACCTGAACCAGCCATCAAGCCTTAAAGTAATACATGCTTTGGCATATATTTCTAGTGGCCAAATTTATTCATGATTTAAGATGTGAACAGAGAGGGACTATGTCTCCTCTGCTACTGGCATAAATCAAACAGATCTAAAAATTCTCTAACCTTGTAATCAGAGCGTAGAATATGCAAAACCTGTGGAGGATAACTTTTAGAAGTTAATATTAGGGAATGTGGGTCTTCTCTGTCCATATTCCTTATTCTTATGGTCCATTGCTGATGTAAAGTGTGCTGTGTTTATTCTTTGAACTGTGGCAAACAGTTTGGTAATATAACACAATGGACTTTCATGACAGTGTCCAGTTTTATCCCAGAGAAAAACTTAATGATTTGGCTCATTTTTTCAGGCATCAGATGAACAGTTTAATTTAGTGTGCATATGAAACTTAACTTACTAAGGATAATTGATGTCTCTGTGCAGATATAGCCTGAAAGACCCCTAAGTGAACATTTCTTTTGACACTTCATATGCTCCATATGTTTGTGTGTTTATTCAGATACATATGCATGGGTTTGTGTATGTGTGTGCATATCTGTGGGTGTATAATTGCTTATAATTATGTTTTCAACATACATGTATGTATGTGTGATATAAACTAAGTAAACACCCAATATTTTATGTTTTTAGTAGGATCATGAAAACAGTTGTTATTCTCTGTAATTGCTAGAAACAAAATTTCTTGTAGATGTGTTAGACCTTGGAGTTATCCATTCACATATACAAAAAAATTTTATTTCATAAGTTTAGCAGAGGTATGAAATCTTCAATTGTTAAGGCAATATATATATTTTTTATTTGGGGAAGATTTTTGGTGTGTATTTCACAGCTTATTTTCTAAATATTACTAACCTTATGATAGCATTTTGTAGTCCTAACAGAAGTTTAAAATGTCATTGAATATTTAATGAAAGTTGTAGTAATGATATCTCTGTGTTTTCCCTTGGGCAAATTAAATTATTTTTTGTATTACATCTCACTGTTTGCTAATCCTGCCTACTCAGTTTCTATGTTGTTTACTTCCATAATTTGTAATTCACATTTCTAAGAGGTTTTTAATAATTTAAAAAGTATCCAATGAACGTATTTTATGTACTAGTCTTGGTGATAAGTAGCATATGGGTTTTAGAATTTGAATTGTGATCCCATCGCTTTGTAGAAGAGTGTAGAAAAATTTCTTATTCACTCTGAGTTTCAATTTTCTCACCTTGGAATGTGAATAATAATAGTACCCATTTTTCAGGTTGCAAGGGACTTAGTACATGCAAACCACTTTCACGTCTCCATTTCTTTTCTGAAATATTGCTTAGAATGCCACCCTAAAATGTTGAGTTTTTGTTTAAGTGTAGTCCATTCCAACTTTCTGTGCTTGAGTTAAATCTTAGCATTTTCCAAAGTTCAGGCATCCTATTTCATATGTCTCATCTTATCTTTGGCTCACATTTCACAACCATCATCCTTTTCCCAACTAAATCCCATTTTCTTCTTCCATCTTTCAAGCTGAAGATCTCAAATATTTCTTTATTCAGTATAGAGAAAATTTGTTTTAATTTACCTCATCTTGACCTAATAATGTCACTTTGTGTGTATCCATTTTCACATTCTCCCTGCTTGTACCTCTCTTTAATATGTATATGTGTCCTCACCTTCTCTTGAGCCCTAAGAGACCATCCTCCTACATTTATCTCCTGACTCTTCATTCAGATTCTATAATTTTTTTCTTATTCCTTTCTTTCTAACATGCTTTCATATAAGCAAGTACTTACCTATGTTTCAAAGATTGTGTGTTTAATTTTATCACCCTTATTAATTACCTTTTCACATTTCTCATCTGTTGCCAATCATTGTTGAATAACGTATCTGTACATGACACATTTCTTATTTTGCTATTGACTACATCTTAATCAATCTAGTTTCCTTTTCCTATTTTTCATAGATATGGATTTTTTTCTAGCCAAAGCCAATGTTCGGGTCTTTAGTGCCTTTTTTTCTTTTTTCTCAATTTAATGTTTGAAAGGGTAATGGAGTCACATAGTCTAAAATTCAACGCTTTATAAAAATGTATATGTAGGGTTCTTGCTTCCCATTTCTGTTCTCATCCATTGTGTTTTAGTACCTTCATACCCAACATGAGACATTATTTTTAGTAGTTTGTTTGTATATATCATTTCAATATTTTTCATGTCAATACAAGTAAATTTATTCCCATTTTACACAAAAGATAACATAAATTGCTCTGTAGTTTGTATTTTTCACTTACAATGTCCTCGAGGTCATTGCAGTCCATAGGGATCTTCCTTTTATTTCTTAATATAGGGCTACATTCTATTGTGTGAGTAAATTATGGCTAATTTTACCCATCCACCATAGATGGACACTAACTTGTCTTCAGTCTTTGGCTATTACAAACAATCCTGAAGCAAATAACCTTGCACATATGTTTTTTGATGTGCGTCTTATGTGCCTTATCTGTGGGATAAATTCCCAGAAATAGACACCCGCAGTTGAAATGTTGGTTGATAGTACCAAATTCTTCCCCATAGGTATATCACTTCACTAATTCCACCAGCTTTATATGAAAGTAACTATTTCCCCACTATTTTGTAGAATAAATGTGTTATAATTTTATGGCAGTGCAGTTTTACTTAACAATTCTGTTCTTATATAATTTAACCTATTTCCTTATTTTAAGAGGTGGCCATTAATGAAACAAAAGGTATATAAACGAAACTGGTAAATTGTTTTCCAAAGTGATTGTAGCATTTCTCACTCTCATGAACAGTATATAAAGGTTCTAGTTACTCCATATCCTTACCAACATTTTGTGTTATCAATGTTTTTAATTTTAGTCATTCTTGAGTATGTGACGTGGTATCCCATTGTGACCGTATTTGCTTTTCTCCTGATGACTCTTGATGCTGAGGATCTTCTTACATGCTAATGATCCATTCACGTGTTTTTTGGGGGGTTGAGTTTGTGTTTGAGTAAGGAATCAAGGGATTAATGGATTCAGGAAGACATAAATGATTAAGGCATTGGTAGCATTCAGGAGGGCTAAGAGCAGGTTCAGCAGGAATAATTGAGAGATGTAGAATGCAAAAACTTGCATTCATCTATTTTCCTTTGTGAAGTGTCTATTCAAATGTTTAGCTCATTTTAATCAGTTTGCTTTTCTTTTTATCATCTAATCATAGAAGTTTAAAAAAATATATTCTGGTTGAGTCCTTTGTTTGATATGTGCATTGCAAGTAACATCTCCAAGTCTATAGTTTGTGTTACCAGTTAGATGATGTATTTTTTGATGAGCTGATATTTTTAATTTTGATGAAGTATCATGTATCTTTTTTTTGTTTATGTTTAGTGGTTTTTTGTAACTTGTTTAAAAAATCTTTGCTTAAGTTGTAAAAATATTCTTCTTTGTTTTTCTTCAGAAACATGTTAGTCTTAGCATTTATGTTTAAGTTGATTGTTCATCATCTTGTACTAACTATTCTTTGTGATATAAGGTAGGGATTGAGGTTAATATTTCTGTATATGGATATCTGGTTGTTCCAGAACCTTGAAAATTTCCTGATTTCCTGTTTCCACACTGAATTACCTTCCCACTTCTGTGGAAAACTGATTAACTGATTATATGTGAGTCTAGGAATAGACTCTATTGTACTCCATTGCTCTATTTATCTATCTTGTTGCTAACATCATGCTTTCTTGGTGACTATAGTTTTCTAGTAAGTTTTGAAACCAGACACCGTTCTCCAAATTTGGTCTTATTTTAAGGATTATATTGGCTCTTTCAGGTCCTTTGCCATTTCATAAATTTGGCAATCAACTTGTTAATTATTTTCTCATTTGTATAGTTTATTCCTTATCTTGTTCCATTTGTGTTGCTATAACAAAATACCACAAACTGAGTGATTTATAAAGAACAGAAATTTATTTTTCTTACTTCTGGAGGCTGAGACTCCAAAATCAGGGCACTGACAGGTTTGGTGTTCAGCAACAGCCACCTCCAAGATGATAACTTATTGCTACATCTTTCAGAGAGAAAGAATGCTGTGTCCTCACATGATGAAAGTGATGGGCAAAAAAGACATACATTTTGTGAAACTAGCTTTATAAAGGCCTCAATCCCATTCATGAGAAAAAAGCCTTTGTGATCTAATCACTTCCTAAAAGGGATAACTTCTTTCTTCTTTTCTAAAAATGTATTTTTAGTTGATACATAATATTTATACATATTTATGGAAAACATGATATTTTGATACATGTATAATAATCAAATCAGGGTAATTAGCATATTCATCACCTCAAATGTTAATTATTTCCCTGTGTTGTAAACATTCAAAATCCTCTTTTTCAGCTTTTTGAAAATATACAATAAAATGTGGTTAACCATATTTACCCTACTGTGCTGTGGAACACCACAACTCATTCCTCCTATGTAGTGTTAATTTTGTATCTTAACTTGCCTCTTTCCACCCTCCCTCCTACCTATATTTCTCAGCTTCTAACATCCACAATTTTACTTTCTACTTTAATTAGCTCAAAAATTTTTTAGTTCCTATATTTGTGCAAGAACATGTAGTATTTCTTTTTCTCTGTCCGACTTATTTTACATAACATAATGTCCTTCAAGCTCATCCATATTGTCCTAAATGATATTCTTTTTATGGCTAAATAGTAATCCATTGTGTGTAAATGGCACATTTTCTTAATACATTCATCTGTTGATGGACATTTAGGTTGATTCCATATCTTAGCTGTTATGAATAGTGCTTCATCAAACATGTGGGTGTAGAAATACCTTTGATAAACTCATTTTCTTGCCTTCGGAGAAATATCCAGTAGTGGAATTGCAGGTTATATGGTAGGTATATTGTTAGTTTTGGATGAAACTCCATACTGTTTGCCATAATGGCTGTATTCATTTATATTTCCATCAACTGTGTATACCTGTTCCCTTTTCTCTGCATCCTAGACAGAATTCATTATTTTTTGTCTTTTTGAAGGTAGCCACTTTAACTGGGGTGACATGATATCTCATTGTGGTTTTGATTTGCATTTCCCTGGTGATTAGTGATGTTGAACATTTTTATATGTACCTGTTGGCCATTTGTATGTCTTCTTTAGAGAAATGTCTATTTAGATATTTTACCTATTTTTATTGAATTATATATAGTTTTGCAATTGAGTTGTTTAAATTTCTTATAGATTTTGCTTATTAATATCTTGTCACATGGAAAGTTTGCATTTTTTATTCTGATTTGGTATGTTGTCTTTTCACTTTGTTAATTGTTTCATTTGTTACACAAAATGTTTTTTACGTTGATGTAGTCCCATTTGTCTAATTTTTATTTGGTTGTCTGTGCTTTTGACACCTTACCCAAAAACTCTTTGCCAAGACCAATGTCCCGAAGCATTTCTCCAATGTATTTTTCTATTAGTTTTATAGACTCAGGTCTTATATTTAAATCTTTATTTTTTAATTGATGTTTTATGTAGGGAGAGATATGGATCGTTTTATTTTTTTATTCTGCATATGAATATCCAGTACTGCAAGCAACATTTATTAAAGAGACTCCCCTTTTCCAAATGGGACACACTGCTGTCAAAAATAAGTTGGTTGTAAATGCATGGATTTATATCTAGGCCCTCTACTCTGCTCCATTGGTCAATATATCTGTTTTTGTGCCAGTACAATGCTGTTTTGGTTACTATAGATTAGTAATTAATAAATTTTGATGTTAGATAATGTGATGTCTACAATTTTGTTCTTTTTGCAGAGAATTGCTTTGGCTATTTTGGCTTTTTCTTGTTTCCATACAAATTCTAGAATCTTTTTTTCTTTTTTTTCTGAAAAATGACTAGTATTTTTATAAGGATTATGTTTAATCTGTGGATGCTTTGGGTAGCATGGTGACTTTAATGATGGTAATTCTTCCAATTCATGAGCTTGGGATGTCTTTTTGTTTGCTTTGGACCTCTTCAACTTCTTTCAAATAGAGTTTTGTAATTTTCTTGGGGAGGTCTTCCACACACTTGGTTATACATATTTCTAGGTATTTTTTGTAGTTATTGCAAATGGGAAAAACTTCTGATTATTTTTAAACAAGTTCATTATTGGTGTATAGAAACACTACTGATTTTTTATATTGACTTTATGTTCTATTACTAATTAAATTTATCAGCTCTAAGAGTTTGTTGTTGTTGTTGTTAGAGTGTTCAGGATTTTTAAATGTATGATAATGTCCTCTGGAAACAGGAACAATTTGACTCCCCAGTTTCCAACTTGGATGCCTTTTCTTTCTGTCTGTTGCCTAAATGCTCCTTGGTTTAATTAGATCCCATTTGTCAATTTTGGTTTATAGATAGGAAGAATCAATATTGCAAAAATGGCTGTACTACTTAAAGTAATTTACAGACTCAGTGCTATTCCCTTTAAACTCCCACTGACATTCTTCACAGAATTACACAAAACTACTTTAAAATTCATATGAAATCAAAAAAGAGCCCATATAGCCAAGACAACTCTAAGCAAAAAGAACAAAGCTGGAGGCATTGTGCTACCTGAAGACAAGCTACAACAAGGCTACAGTAACCAAAACAGCATGATACTTGTACAAAAACAAACATATAGACCAATGGAACAGAATAGAGATCTCAGAAATAAGGCCACACATCTAACCATTTGATCTTTGACAAACCTGACAACATAAGAAATGGGGAATGAATTCCCTATTTAATAAATGGTGCTGGGGAAACTGGCTAGCCATATGCAGAAAACTGAAATGGGACCCCGTTTTTACACCTTATACAAAAATTAACTCACGATGGATTAAAGACTTAAATGTAAAGCTCCAAACTATGAAAATTCTAAAAGAAAATCTAGGCAATACCATTCAGCACTTTTATGATAAAAATGTCAAAAGCAATTTTTAACCGAAGCCAAAATTATGTAATTTGCAAACAGAGATCTTTGAGACTTGAGCTTTGGATGTGTTTTTTTGTGGGGATTTTTTTTTTTTTTTGGTTGATGCTGTTATTGTTGCTGCTTTCTGTGTGTTTTGTTTTTAATAGTCAGGTCCCTCATCTGTAGGACTGCTGCAGTTCACTGGGGATTCACTCCAGATCCTATTCACCTAGGCCTCTCTCACACCCATAGGTGTTACAAGTCGAGGCTGTAGAACAGCAAAGTTGGCTGCCTGGCCTTTCCTCTGGGGTCTCTGTTCCAGAGGGGCAGCTACCTAATGCCAGAGGGACAGCTCCCGTACAAGGTGTCTGGCAACCCCTTTTGGGGAATCTCACCCAGTCACAAGGCACAGGATGCGGGACTCACCTAATGAAGCACTCTGGGAACCCCTTGGCGGAGGGATGTGCTGTGGAGAATCACACTCGTGCAGACTGCACAAATTCCTCAGAGCCAGTATGGGACTAAGTCTGTTGATCTGTGGAGATCATGACCACCCCTCTCCACAGGGGCTGAGTTTAAGGGAGATCAGAATTATGTCCCTAAAACAGCTGACCGAAATTCTTGCAGGGAAGCCCCACTCAGTAAGGAGGAATGGATCAGGGTTCAGCCTAAAGAGGGAGCTAGCCATGATCTGCCACAGCCACTGTGCTGCACTGTGGAAAATTCCTCCTGGGTCCAAGCCAACCAGTCTCCTAAGGACTGGCAAGAAAAAATGGCAGATTGGAGCTGCAATGCCCCTCCCTCTGGGAGCTCAGTTGTATAGGCAGCCAGCAGCTGCAATGATGATGGTCGCCTCCCCCTGGAACATCGGTAATGTTAGGCAGTCTCCAGCCAAGTGGCCACTGAGAATCTGCACAGCTTTGTGCCTGGGACCCAAGGCCCATGTGATTTGGGCTTACAAGGGGGAATCTCCTGATCTGTGGTTTTCACAGATTCATGGAATAAGTGTCGTTTCCCAGGCAGGGTATCAGGATCACTCACTGTTTCCCTTGGCTGGGGGTTTGGGAGCTCCTCTTGCCCCATGTGACTCCAAGGTGGGCTGTCACACCACCCTGCTTTTCCTTGCTCTCCATGGGTTGTACCAACTGCCTAGTCAGTCCTAATGAGAAAACCTGGATACCTCAGTTGCCAGCGCAGGATTCACTCACTGTTTTCATTCTCAGGGGGAGCCTCCACCTGCAGCTGTTTCTAGTCGACCACCTTGGCCCCTCCCTCAGAGACATATTGCTTAATTTCCATGTATTTGTGCAGTTTTTAATATTCTTCTTTTTACCGATTTCTAGTTTTATTTCATTGTGGCCTGAGAAGATAGTTGACATTATTTAGAATTAAAAAAGAAATTGTTGAGACTTGTTCTATGTCTTAATATGTTTTTTGTCTATCCTGGGGAATTCTCCATGGGCTGATTAGAGGAATGTGTATTCCGTAGCTGCTGGATGAAATGTTCTGTATATGTCTGTTGGAACCATTTTGTCTAAAGTGCAGTATGAATCCAATGTTTCTTTGCTACTCTTCTATCTGGAAGATGTCAGATCCTGAGAGTGGGGTGTTAAAGTTCCAACTTCTATTAGTTTATCTCTTCTTTATTTGTAATAGTATTTGCCTTATATATCTGGATGCTTTTGTGTTCAGTGTGTATATGTTAGATTGTTTATCCTTTTGCTGAATCTATTTCTTTATAATTATATAATGACTTTTTTGTTTCTTTTTATTTTGTTCTACTTAAAGTCTGTTTTATCTGATAAAAGTATAGCTACTCCTCAATTTTGGTTTCTGATTGCATGAAATATTTTTTCATCCTTTTTCTTTCAGTCTCTATTTGTCTTTACAGGTGATATTCATTTCTTGAAGGTAACATATATTTGGTCCATTTTTTAAATCTATTAATCTAGCCTGTAACTTCCAAGTGGAAAGTTTAATCTGTTTACATTCAAGGTTATTATTGAAATGGGTTTATTCTTGTAATTTTACTAATTCATATCTCGTTGTTTTGTATACCCTTTGTTTTTTTCTTCCTCTCTTATTGTGTATAACTGATTTGTTGGTTTTCTGTAGTGGTAACACTTGAGTCCTTTCCCTTTCTTATTTGAGTGTTTGGTCTACCAGTATTGTACTTCTGTGTATTTTAATTATGGCTGATATGGTTTGGCTCCGTGTCTCCACCCAAATCTCATGTTGAATTGTAATTCCCATGTGTCAGACAAGGCACCTGGTAGGTGGCGATTGGATCATGGGAGTGGAATTCCCCATGCTGTTCTCATAATTATAATAGTGAGTGAGTTCACACAAACTCTGATGGGTTAAAAGTGTGGCACATTCTTCGCTCTTCCTCACTCTCTCTTTTTCCTTCTCTGCCATGGTAAGTCATGCTTGCTTTCCCTTCTCCTTCCACTATGATTGTAAGTTTTCTGAAGCCTCCTAGCCATGCTTCCTTTTAAGCCTGCAAAACTGTAAGTCAATTAAACCTCTTTTCTTCCTAAGTTACCCAGTCTCAAGTAGTTCTTTATAGCAGTGTCAGAATGGATTGATACAGTGACAAATGTTGTCTTCATTCCCAGATGTAAAACTTCCTTGAACTTTTTTTGTAGAACTGGTCTTGTAAAGAATTCCTCAGTTTTTTCTTGTCTTGGAAATACTTTATTTCCTTTTATTTATGAAAGATAACTTTGCTGGGTGTGGTTTATTTGGCTGATAGTTTTTTTTCTTTCTTTCTATACTTTGAATATATCATCCCGTTCCCCCTTGGCCTATAAGGTTTCTGCTGAGAAATCTGCTGTTAGTCTGATGAGGGTCCTCTTATAAGTGACTAGACAAATTTCTCCTGCTGTTTTTAGAATTTTCTTCTTGTGCTTGACTTGGTGGTGTGCCATAAAGAAGACCTTTTTGGCTTCCATGTATTTGGGGATCACTGAGTCTCCTGTATATGGATGTCTACACTTGAAAAGTTTTCAGTCATTATTTTGTTAAGCAGGCTTTCTATCCCTTTCATTTTGTCTCCACTTTCTGGTACACCAAAAATTTAAGAATTTTGTAATTTTATTGTCTTATGTTTCATTTATACTTTGCATATCCTTTTTTGTCTTTCATTTTTCTGAGTACTTCATAAGGCCTTTCTTTACGCTCTGAAATTATTACTTCTGCTTGATCTAGTCTACTAGTGAAGCTTCAGAGTGGATGTTATATTTTTTTCAATGAATTTTTTAGTTCCAAATTACTACTTGGTTCTTTTTGTATGATATTTATCTTTTTAGTAATTTTTAAATTTATATCCTGAGTTGGTTTTTTGATTTCTCTGTATTGTTTATCCAAGTTCTCTTATATCTCCCTGGTGTTCTTTAATATCATAATTAAAAATTCTTTTTTCTGGGATTTGATAATTTGTTTTTCATTGGAATCTGTTTCAGTAAATTTATTATGTTCTTTAGAGGTGTCACTTCCCTTGCTTTTTCATGTTTCTTTTGTCATTATGTTGATATTTGAGTATCTGGTGTAACTGTCATTTCTTCCATTCTTGAAATTTCTTTTCATAAAGAAAGATTTTTTTTTGAAGATGTATGTATGATGTTGATTGGGCATGGCTATTTGGCTATGATTTTTGTTGCATGCAGTTGTGTAGTCTTTGTATATTTCTTCAGCTGTAAATTGTTGGTAATTTCTGTTATTCCCTCCATTCCTTAGGGTGCAATAGTTCTTGGAAGTTGTAGTTAAATTTTGCTTGGGAGACATCAGGTGGCCAGTCTTCAGGTCCCAGTGGTAGGAGTGATGGTTCAAAATGCATAACTTTCAACCCAGCGACAGCATACACTGGCATTAGTACTAGGAGGTCTAGGCTGATTGATTTTTTTTGTCCTCTAGATGGCTTGCTTTGGTTTTAGCATTAGCGATGATGGGTAGATAAGTGGGTTGGTTCTTAGGTGCCTGGGCAGTAAGTTTTGCATGGGTAATGGCAATAGCAGTGTTGGGACAATTCTCTGGCTCCAAAGTGGTCTGCACTTGTGTTGGTGGTGGCTGTGACAAGCTGGGCAGGAGAGTTCCCAGAATTACTTGTGGTTCATGCAGGTAGATGCCACCTGTGGTGGTAAAGGCATATTGTTAGGCACTTGATGGGGTGGAACTGGGGCAGTCAGGCCTGTCTCCAACCCTTAAATGTGTTAGGCAGAAGTGCAGTCATCCCCAACCCTATTGGATTGCTTAGACGGTGGCATCAGTGACTGCTCTGCAATCCTGCTGTGCAGCAGGGAAGAGTCACTTTCAGTGCCAGCAGTCATTTCCATGTAGCTAGGGAACACATGCTTCAGCCCCAAATGGTGACTGCAATGAGGGTAGCATGTCCTTCAAGTGCTTTCAAGTACGCTTTAGCCCTGATATTGGGAGCAACAAGTTCACTGCTAATGAATCACAAGTTGGCTGTTGCAGCAGCAGCAAGCAGCAGTGCTCAGCTGTAGGTAGGATATATAAATGCAACTCTAGGTATGTTGAGATGCAGGGACTGTTGATCTTTGGGGTAGCAAGCAATCTGCTGGGACTTGGGTTTATAAAAGGGCATGTTGCTGTAACTGCTTAAGTCTCTGAGAGTGTATGGAACTTAGTGTGAGGTTTTTCTCTGGGTTAATGTCATCCTTCCATTTCTAGGTAGCTCCCTATGTTAATCTCAGTGCCTTCATATGTTGTGACGAGAATTGCTGAAGTTCATGGTGGGAATATGGACCACTGGGAGTTACTCACTTACCCTTTCCCTGTGTTGCTGAACCACTCAAAACTCTCAGCTAATTTTGTCCAAGCAGGGTGCCTTGTTTTCCTCTCCTTTCTTCCTTAGGTGTTTTCTGTCACTTCTTTGTGAAATTCCATGTTGAAGGGTGATTATCTACTTGCTGTTTTCCTTTATTTTCGGAAGAGGAGGCAAGTACCAGATGCCTCTAGTTAGTCATCGTGAAGCCCCACTGTTTGCGTGGAATGTCTTTTTTAAAAATCCCATTGATTTCAGTCTATAGGTATCTTTAGAGTTAAGGTAAATATCTTAGTCTGTTTGTATTGCTATAAAGGTATACTTGAGACCAGGTTAATTTATAAAGAAAAGAAGTTTATTTGGCTCATGGTTCTGCCGACTGTATGAGAAACGTGGCACTGGCACCTTCATCTGAAGAGAGCCTTAGGCTGCTTCCACTCATGGAGGAAGTGAATGAGAGCAGGTGTGGGAACAGATAGCATGGCAAGAGAGAGCAAAAGCAATGGGAGAAGGATGCCATGCTATTTTAAGCAACCAGGTTTTATAGAAACTAATAGAGAACTTACACATTACCATGCAGTCACCAAACCACTAAATAAAGATTCATTTTCGTGACCCCAAAACCTTCCACTAGGCCATAACTTCAACACTGAAGATTAACTTTCAACATGAAATTTGGAAGGGAAAAACGTCCAAATTATATCAGTCAGTTTAGTGTAGGCAGAATATAGTTGGATCATATTTTTTAAACCCACTTAACCAGTCTATATCTTTTAAGTAGGGAATTTAATTTATTCACATTCAAGGTTATTGTTGATAGGTGAGGACTTATTCCTATCATTTTGTTGATTTCTTTGTAGTTTTCTCTCTATATATTTTTCTTTTCTTCTTATCTCATTGTCTATCATTTTCAGTTTGATGGTTTGCTGTAGTGGTAACACTTGAGTCATTTCTCTTTGCCATTTGTGTATGATTTACAATGTTTTCTACTTTCATGTGTTTTCATAACGGTAGGTATCATACATTCATTCTTTCACTTTCCTATGTAGGATTTCTGTCTAGGGGTAATAAATTGCCTAAGTTTCTGCTTATCTGAGAAAAATATTTTTTTCTTCTTATTTTGGATACAGACATTATATGTGCAGATTTGTTTCATGGGTAAACTGTATGCCATTGGGAATCGACATATAAATGATTTGTCACCCAGGCAGTGAGTATGGTACTGGATAGTTTTTTGAACTTCACCTCCCTCCTATCATCTACCCTCAAGTAAATTTTAGATATCTATTGTTTTATTTCTTGTGACAATTTTTATTTAATGTTTAGCTCTCACTTATAAATGAGGACATGTATTATTTGGTTTTCTGTTCTTGTGTTCATTTGCTTAGGATAATGACCTCCAGCTGCATCCATGTTGCTTTAATAAACAAGATTTCATTCTTTGGATGGCTGTATAGTATTTCACAGTGTATATGTACCATATTTTTATCATACAGTATGCCATTGACGGGTATCCAGGTTGATTCTGTCTTTTTGGCATTGTTAATTGAGCTGCAATGAATACATGTGTGTATGTGTCTTTATGGTAGAACAATTTGTATTTCTCTGGGTATATACCCAGTAATGGGATTGTTTGGTTGAATGTTAGTTACATGTTAAGTTGTTTGAGAAATCTCCAAACTGCTTTCCACAGTGACTGAACACATTTATATTCTGACCAGCAGTGTGTAAGTATTCCATTTTCTCTGCAGCCTTGCCAGAATCTGTTATTTTGTGACTTTGTAATAATAGCTATTATGACTGATGTGAGACAGTATCTTATTGTAGTTTTGATGAGCATTTTCCTGATGATTAGTGCTGTTAAACGTTTTTACATATGCTTCTTGGCAACGTGTATGCCTTTTTTTTTTTATTGCATTTTAGGTTTTGGAGTACATGTGAAGAACATGCAAGATTGTTGCATAGGTACACACGTGGCAGTGTGATTTGCTGCCTTCCT
>NW_016107876.1:1060048-1061904 GCF_001604975.1 Cebus imitator | reverse complement strand
TAAACTGTGCTGCAATGAACATTCGTGTGCATGTGTCCTTATAGTAAAACGATTTATAATCCTTTGGATATATACCCAGTAATGGGATTGCTGGGTCAAATAGAATTTCTATTTCTAGGTCCTTGAGGAATCTCCACACTGTCTTCCACAATGGTTGAACTAATTTACACTCCCACCAACAGTGTAAAAGTGTTCCTATTTCTCCACATCCTCTCCAGCATCTGTTGTCTCCAGAACGTGCATGCCTTCTTTTGAAAAGTGTCTGCTCATAGTCTTTGCTAAATTATTTATAAGTGTGTTTGTTTTTCCTTTTTGATTTAAGTTCCTTATAGATTCTGGGTACAGATTTTTGTCAGATGCATAGTTTGAAAATATTTTCTTTCATTCTGTAGGTTGTCTGTTTACTCTGTTGATAGTTTTGTTTGCTTGTTTGGTTGGTTGGTTTTTATTTGCTATGCAGAAGCTCTTTAATTTAATTAAATCCCACCTGTAATTTTGTTGTTGTTGTTGTTGCTATTGCTTTTGGTGTCTTCATCATGAAATCATTGCTAAGGCTAATGTCCAGCATGATGTTTCCTAGGTTTTCTTCTAGGGTTTTTAAAATTTTATGTTGTACATTTGAGTCTTTATTGTGAAATGGTTTTTGTATATGGTGAAAACAAGGGGTGTGGTTTCAATCTTCTGCATATGGCTAGCCGGCTATCTCAGCAACATTTATTGAATAAAAAGTTCTTTCTCCCTTTTGTTGACTTTGTTAAAAATCAGATGGTTTAGGTGTAAAGCTTTATTTCTGTGTTCTCTAACATGTTCCATTGATCTGTGTGTCTGCTTTTATATCAGTAGCATGCTCTTTTGATTACTGTAGCTTGACAGCATAATTTGAAGTCAAGTAATATAATGCCTCCAACATTGTTATTTTTTTAGGATTGCCTTCACTATTCGGGTTATTTTTTGGTTCCATAGTAATTAAAAAAAAAAATCCAAAGGGATTTTTTTCTCATTTTGTAAACAATGCCTTTGGTAGGTTTACAGAAATAGCATTGAAACTGTAAATTGCTTTGTGTAGAATGGTGGTTTTAAAAATATTGATTCTTTACATTTATGAGCATAGAATGTTTTTTCATTTGTTTGTTTTGTCTTTCATTTCTTTCAGGAGCATTTTGTAATTATTTTTGTAGAGCTCTTCCATCTCCCTTAGTATTTTTATTTCTAGATTTTTAAAAAAATTACTTTGTGTGGCTACTGGGAGTGGGATAGCATTATTGATTTGGCTCTCTACTTGGATGTTGATGGTTTATAGAAATGTTGCTGATTTTTATTCATTGATTTTGTATTCTGAAACTTTGCTGAAGTTGTTTATCAGATCCAGGAGCCTTTGGGAATAGTCTATAGGGTATATATAGAATCATATTGTCTTCAAAGAGAAATAGTTTGACTTCCTCTCTGTTTCAAAGCATTTTATTTCTTTCTCTCACCTGGTTGCTCTAGTTAGGACTTCCAGTACTTTGTTGAATAGGAGTGGTGAGAGTGAACATCTTTGTCTTGTTCTGGTTTTCAAGAGGAATGCTTTTTACATTTTTAGCTATGTGTTTGCCATAGATGGCTCTTGTTTGAAGGATGTTTCTTTGATGCATAGTTTGTTGAGGGTTTTTTGTTTTTTAACATGAAGCAATATTGAATTTTGTTGAAAGCCTTTTCTCCATCTATTGAGATAATCATGTGGTTTATTTTTAGTTCTGTTTATGTGATTAATTATGTTAATTGATTTTTGCATGTCGAGTTAACCTTTCATCCCAAGAATAAAGCCTACGTGATCATGGTAAATTTGCTTTTTGATGTGCTGCTGGATTCAGTAT
>NW_016107876.1:1053988-1059988 GCF_001604975.1 Cebus imitator | reverse complement strand
CATTGTATGTCTGCCAGGTTTTGGTATCAGAGTAAGGCTCACTTCCTAGAATGAGGTAGAGAGAAGTCCCTCCTCAATTTTTTGGAATAGTTTTACTAGGATTTTTACCAGCTGTTCTTTATATGTCTGATAGAATTTAGCTGTGAATCTGTCTAGTCCAGGGCTTTTTTCCCATTGGTAGATTTTTTTATTAATTCATTTTCAGAACTTGTTATTGGTCTGTTCATGCATTCAATTTTTTTCCTAGTAAAATCTTGGGAGAGCTTACTTTTTTCCAGGAATTTATTCATTTTTGTCTAGGTTTTCTAGTTTTTTTGCATAGGATGTTCCTAAGAGTCTCTGATGTATTTTTAAAAATCTGTGGGGTCAGTGATAATGTCTCACTTGTCATTTATGATTGTGTTTATTTGGATCTTCTTTTTTATTTATTACTCTAGGTAGTGGTACTATTAATCTTATTTATCTGTTCAAACAACCAACTTTTAGTTTCATTGATCTGTTGGATGAATTTTCATGTCTCGATTTCATTCAATTTATCTTTGTTTTTTTCTTTTCTTCTGCTTGTTTTGAGGGATGGTTTGCTCTTTTTTTAGTCACTCTAGGTGTGATGTTAGTGTGTTAATTTAAGATCTTTCTAATTTTTTTATCAGGCATTTAGTACCATGAACTTTCCTTTTTATCTTGCTTTAGTTGTGTCTTAGAGATTCTTGTATATTGTATTTTTGTTTCATTAGTTTCAAAGTACTTTTAAATTTTTGCCTTAATTTAAAACTTGTTCAGGAGCAGGTTAATTTCTACTTAGTCGTATGGTTTTGAGATCTATTTTTGGTCTCTATTTATATTTTTATTGTGCTGTGGTTCAAGCATGTGACCGGTATGATTTCATTTTTCTGATTTTTCTTGAGAACTGCTTTATTCTGAGCGTGAGGCCAATCTTAGCATCTGTGTCATGTACAGATAACAATACTGTATATTTGATTGTTATTGAGTGCGGTGCTCTTAAAATGTCAGTTAAGTCCATTTGGTCATGTGTTGAGTTTATGTGCCAAATATCTTTGTTAGTTTTCTGCCTTGATAATTTGTCTAACACTGTCAATGAGGTGTTGAAGTTTCCAAGTATTATTGTGCCGTTATCCAAGTCTGCCTGTACGTGTCTGAGAATCTTGTTTACAAACTTAGGTGCTCCAAAGTTAAGTGCATATATATTTTGGATAATTAAGTTGTCTTGTTGAATTAAACTGTCTATCATTATGTAATACCCTCCTTTGTTTTCTTTTTGTCATTTTTGGTTAAAAGCCTCTTGTGTCTGAAATTAGAATAGTAACCACTGTTGGTTTTTGTTTTCCATTCACTTGATAGGTCTTTCTCCATTTTCTTACTTTGTGCCTATGTGTTTCATTTCATGTGAGATTGGTCTCTGGAAGACAGCATACAGTTGGGGCTTGCTTCTTTATCCCACTTGCTCCTTGATGCCTTTTAAGTGGGGATACTTAACCCACTTATATTCAAGGTTAATATTGACATTGACATGTGAGGGTGTGCTCCTGTCATTGTGCTATTTGCTAGTTCTTATGCAGACTTGACTGTATAGTTGTTTTATAGTGTCAGTGGGCTATGTACTTAAGTGTTTTCACTGTGGCACATAAAAATCTTTCTTTTTTTATGTTTAGCACTTCCTTAAGAATCTCTTATAAGGCAGGTCTGGTGGGAATAGATTGCATTTGCTTGTCTAGAAATAATTTTTTTTTTTTTGCTTGTGAAGCTTAGATTGGATAGATATGAAATTCTTGGTTAGAACTTCTTTTCTCCATGGTTGCTGCATATAGGATTCCAGTCTCTTCTGGCATGTAAGGTTTCTGCTGAAAATTTGGCTGTTAGCCTGATAAAGTTTCCTTTCCAGGTGACATGCACTTTCTGTCTAGCTGATTTATATATGTATATATATAGTTTTCAGATTCTTCAAGGATATCTTTCAGGTCGACTTTGAAGAATCTGATAATTCTGTGTCTGGAGGATGGTCATATTTAATTATATCTTGCTGAAGTTCTCTGGGTTTCTTAAATTTGTATGTTGACCTCTCTAGCCAGGTTGGGAAAATTTCTGTGGACAGTATCCTCAAATATGTTTTACACATTGTTTGCTCTTTTGCCTCTCTTTCTGTTATGCCAATGGGATGAAGATTTGATCTTTCTTACATAATCCCATATTTCTCTGAGGTTTTGCTTATTTTTAAAATTATTTTTACTCAAATTTTTATCTGACTGAGTTGATTCAAATAACTAGTCTTTGAGTGATTACATTCTTTCTGTATTTTGGTCTATTCTATTAACACTTCTAATTATACTATGAAATTTTTGTAGTGAGTTTTTCAGCTCCAGATGATCAGTTTAGTTCATTCTAAAAATGATTACCTTATCTTTCAGTCGTTGTATTATCTTTATTAAATTTCTTAAATTATTTGAATTGGATTTCAAATTTATCCATCTCACTGTTCTTTATTGTTATCCAGTTTCTGAATTCAGTGACTGTTATTTCAGACATTTAAGTATGTTTAACAACTATTTTGTGGGATCTAGTGCAGTCATTTTAAGGTAAAAAGACACTTTGGCTTTTAGGGTTGCCAGAGTTCTGTTGCTTCTTTTACATCTGTGTTTGCTAATGTTTTTTTAGGTTGATATTGCTGTCCTTTCAATAAGGCTCTTTGCTTTTACATTCTTTGATGCTCTTGAGTGTTTGACTGTGTTATGAGGTAGGCTTAGCTAATTTGCTTCATTTCTGAATGATTTTAGGGGCCAAGGTTCAGCTGAGCACTTCTGGGCTAAATGCTCTAATCCTTACAGGCTGAGACCATGACTGTATCATTTTTCTTTTAACACTCAAAGTTAAGCACCTGCTCAGCTGGAGGGACCAATGATTTCTTAGTCTGCTGGCAACAGGACTCCAATAAGGAGGGCCAACAAAAGTTCTTCAGAGATGTCACAGAAGGGCAGTGTGGGGCCTTGTGTTTGCACTGCCAGCAGGGCATTAAAGGCTGCAGGTGAGTGACTGTTGGCATAGCAGTGAGTGGGAGCCATAGACAAGTGCATGCCTGTGTGGATAGCTGCAGGTAGGTGTGCATTAGTAGGGGCTTTCCTGCAGAAGCTCTCTGTTAGGTGGTGTCTAATGACAAAAGAGCTATGGCTATGGCTACTGGAAAGTGCATTGTTTGGAATGCCAATGCTATGCTGCCAGTGTGTACGGGCAGACATGGACCCTAGAATAGGCTGGCAGACGGTTGCAGTTAGATCAGCCTTGCCCTATCCCACAGCCAAGATAGCCCTGCTCTGTCTAGGTCCAGAGCTAATGAAGACTACAGCCACATAGAGAATTATTCAAAGCCTTGGTGGATGGGTGCCCATATCTGTGCTCTATTGCAGCTTTTCCTGAGCTAAACCCTTTGGGTTCTATGCAGGTTGGAGTTCTGTCTCTGACAACTCTCTATGCAGTTCTCCCTGACAGCTAAAATGTCTGTGGGGGTCATGGGGTCTCCTGCAGCTAGGATTCTGGAGGTCCATGGCAAGAGTTGGCCACTCCTTGTCTATTAAATTTATACCTTCTCTAGGGGACACTTGGGGCCAAGAATGAGTTTTGGTGCTCAGCAACCTCATGCAGGGTTCCCAGCTTTCTCCCCTTTTTAGCCCAGTGTCTGTGTCTTCTTTCCATCCACTCCCAATGCCTTTTTTCCAAAGACCTGTAAAGAGTGTAGTGGTCTTCTTGATAGTATGGTCACACAGTGGGAGAAGTTCTTTCTTCCTCTGTGTAGTCAGCCATCTTGGCTTCTCCTTAAAAATATTCTTTGTTGTGGTTTCATGTATGTTTATTTGTTCTGGTTTTGAGTAACTTATTCAAGTATACTTTTTCCCAGTTTCTAGGTGTCTCATTGTCTGTCTTCCGTATGGATCTCCTAGTACCTGCAGGTAATTTGGTAAAGAGGTTGGAAGAGAGTCACCTAGGACTTCCTGGAGCATAAGACATGAAGCAGTGGAGACCTGTGAAAGTCTTCATTTCTCCTTCACTTTTGAAGGATAGCTTTGTTTGCTTTAGTATTCTTGGGTAGTAGTATTTTTTTTTTTTTTTTTTTTTTTTTTTTTTTTTTTTTTTTTTTTTTTTTTTTTTTTTTTCTTTCAGTACATTGAATGCATTATTCCATTCTATTCTTGCCTGTAAAGTGTCTTCTGAGAAATGTGATGTTAGTTTGATGGAGATTTTCTCATATGTGACTTGATGCATTTCTCTTGCTGCTTTTATAATTTTTTAACTTTTGATAGTTTGAGCATAATATGAATTGGGGAAGACTTTTTGAGTTCAATCTGTTTGGGAATCTTCATTTACTGTATCTCTGGGTATCTTGTAAGAGTTGACAAGTTTTTAGTTATTATTTTGTTAAGTAGGGTTTCTATGCCTTTTCCCATCTTTTCTTCTTTTAGAACACCAAAATATAAAAAATATTTTCTTTCTTTATATATTTAATCCATTATTTTTTATATTTACTTTTTTATTATATAACCTTTTATTTTTAATAATAAAAACACAAACACACCTATTAGCTTAGGTCTACACAGGGTCATGATAAACAAACTATCACTAGATGATATAAATTTTTCAGCTTTATTGTAAGCTTTAGGGACCACCATTGTATATGCAATTCATACTAAATGTCATTATACAGTATATAATTATACTATGTGATCTTTATTTATCTCCTGCCCTAGTCTGTCCTACACAGTTGTACCAGGTTAATCCCCTTAGAATAGTACTTTAAGAAAAATTTCACTTACCAGATGTAAAGATGCCAAAGTTTTCCTTTGTATTATTAAATTAAAAACTCTTGAACATGGTTCTTTATTATCTGGCTTCACATTGTCTCATTAGCATTTTCTCCCATTAGAATTAAAAGACTTTATACTGTAATAAAGTTTATTTTCTTAATCTTTTTGAAACATTATTTCTTCATTGTAGGCATTCAGTAAATAGTTGTTATATGAATCCATTTTTTCATCTTTGTATTTTGTGGAAACTCTTCCACTCACTAGTATGAATTCTATAATTTCTTCAGCGTATATTCTGGTTAATGCAACCTCTTGTCGTTCCCTGTCTCTAACTGTATCCCCAGACTGGTTCATTGGAAAATGTGTTTTGAGTCAAATAGATTAGAGTTTGAGTTCTAAATTTACTACTTACTACTGGGTTATTTGGATAACCAATTTAATCTGAGTCTTAATGCAAACAATATATACATTATAGAACTTTTCTTGAGACTTAAATTAGGCTCATTCATTTATTTAACAAATAGATATTATAAATATACTATATGCCAGTCACTGTTCTAGGCTCTGGAGACAAAATGGAAACAAGGTTGACAAGATGTGTGCTTTTATAAAGTTGATGTTTTAGTGAGGAAAACAGCCCACAAGAAAGTGAATGAATACATACACCATGCACTTTCAGATAAAGTTAAAGGCTGTAAAGATCATGAAACCGAATGGTGAAGACTAACTGAAGGTAATATTACTTCAGATAGAATAGTCAGGGAAAGACTCTGAAGCTATGACACTTGACTGAAGCCCCCAAATTAGTGACAGGTTAAGTTATAGAAAGTGTCAGTAAAACAAAACTTTAAGGTAAAGGAGTTTATTGGGAGAAGAAGCCTAAGTATTGAGGCTGTGAAGTTGGATTCTTTTTTTTTTTTTTAATATAGAAACATAGAACAGCCAGTGTGTCTGGTGTAGAGTGAATAAGGTGAAGAAAGGTACAATATGACATTGGAAAGTTGATCAAGAGCCAGATCATGCAGGGTCTTGTAAGGCATGCTAAGCCATTTGGGTTGTATTTTAAATGCAATGGAAGATTTTGTATGTACCCTGCCACTGGTACTTAATGAATGTTTGTGACTTTGCCACATTCACTTATTAAATTACCTATAACATTTATAGTACACAATGTTAAATTATAAAGTGTTAT